>NW_005843231.1:137923-161426 GCF_000455745.1 Alligator sinensis
CGGTCCCTTTGCTGATGAGCGTGGAGCCCTATGACCGCTCCCTGATGCCCCCTCCTCAACTCATTGGGACCTGTAGTCTGCTGCAGGCTTACGCCAGCAGCAGGGTGTTGGGACTGGACTATGCTTGCCAAGGTGCTCTGGACATGCGGTCGTAATTATTGGCTACAATGACCAAAGAAAGACAATAGTTAATAACGTTTTTGGGGGGTTTTTTTTGTTGTTTTTTTTTTGTTTTTTTTGTTTTTTTTTGTTTGTTTTTTTTTTAAATCGGTGCTGATCTGATAGCCAACCGATATTTTGGTGCACCCCTAAAAAAAAGTTAAATAAGTAGCAGTTACATTTAGATGGTTTGTACATAGTAGAGCAATAAATGCAAAGAGAAAACATGCAGTACAGGCCAGGTAAAGGCAAATGAAGAGGACCACAAACCAAAAGAAAAAGAAACAATTGGACAGAAAACTATGCGATGAGGGTGTCTAAAAAGCCAAGGCAGGAAATGGTTAATGATGACTTTCAGCAGCCTGAAGTGAAAGATGAGGACTGAGGAGGGATCCTGGGATCTGGCTAGGAAGAGTTCAAACAAGACCTTAAATAAAACATCCTCAGTGGAACAGAAACAGCAGATTTGGAAAGGGTCAAAGAGGGAAAGAAGAGATAATCCATGCAGTGGATGGCAGATAACATGAAACACTAACCATCTGCTAAACAATTTAATTCTGAGAAAATGACTTAAAAAAACTCTGTATTAACCGTAAAAGAAAAAGTGGGTTTTGTTGCTTGTGATTACTCACACTCCCACATATGGAGGCTGGCTGGACAGACATTTCACAATTCTTACTTGCAAGGTATAGAGAGAACTCCATGTTCCACAAGCAAGACTCAAACATGTTTGTTCCCAGAGCTCAGGAACTGCCAATGTCTATTGGGAGCTCTGCACCCAAACTGCTCTTTCAGTTCACAGCCACTTAATACCAGCGCTAGCGTCTGTCCTCTGGGAACAAATTAAAAAAGACTATGGCTGCATTTGTATTGCTGATACAGTAATTTGTGTGCGCGGTACTAATTCAAAATAAACATGTGAGTTACTCATATTTAAATAGTTTAATGTTAAATTTTACTGAAAGTACACGGTTATCAATGACCAGCTGCTATAAATAACACACAAGCAAAGTAGTAATGCTCAAACTAGTACAATATACTTCAATAACCTTCAGCATACTTTTTGCTTATCAGACAATACAAGCAGTTCCTTTTGTTTGATACCACACAGAGGGCAAGGCCAATTTTCTGTAGAATAAATTTACCTTTTAATCTTTTGAGGGTGTAACATTACACAGTTATAAAACAGACACAGCTTTTCTTAGGGCTGGATTCTACTACCCATTCAAAGTCTTACCCTATTAAACCGCTTTGCTTGAAAAGTATGACCATTTGCACAATACAGCTTTCGCCACCGGCGGGCACCACGACGATAAATGGATTCTAAGAGGAAGAAAAGTATAAACAGATGAATGAAAGTGTAAATATTGCACTTGAAAGCGTGTGGTACATTTTACAAACTACTTTAAAAGATGAAGGAAGATTTCACTAGGAATTTTCTGCATGAAAATAACTACAAATGCACCTTTGCTCAGATCTGATACTTGTAAAGGATTTTATTTTTCTTAAAACCAAAATGCAAGAACCTTCAGATATTTGGTATATGAGAACTTTTAGTTTTCTATAATCTTGCTTTTAACTGTGTAGGAATGTGGTGTATGATAATCCCAACCAAGCATCCCTAGAAACTTCTGTAACTTCACAGAAGAGGTAGAGGTCAGAAAGCAACAGCTTAAGATGCCCTACATTTCCTTAAGAGTGCTGACACAAGTGATATTTTTCGTGCAATCAGGCCCCTGAAAGCACTCTACAGCTGTGACTTAACACATGCATGGCTGCAAAATGCTTTTAAAATGGCCAATTGCACAAAAAGTTAACCCTGGTAAAATTAAGTATTAGATGAAGGTGCTCTAAAGGAGAGCACCTTAGGGAACTTGTGTTCCCTCCAGAGTAAATTTTTCATGCAGGGACGGGACTGGGCTGGTGCTCACACCAGCAGCAGTAGCCCAGCCATGTCCTAGGGCTGTCAGTGCAGGAGGGAAGGGGAAGAGGAGGGAGCAGACAGCACAGAGCTGCCCGCTGCTTTTGAATGGCCAGGGGGAAGGGGTGTAACAAAGCACCCTCGCCTTGCAGGCTTGGCCTGGCTCTCCCCAATACCCCAGCCAACAGCTCTGTGCTGGCTGCTCCCTCCCCTTCCCCATCCCTCCCATGCTGACAGCCCCGGAGTTGGGGGATAGTGGGGGGCTGTGGACAAGGGTGGTTTGGTAGCCTCTTAAGAGGCTGCTGAAGCGCCCCCACCTGCTGGCCACAGCTGGTGCAGACAGGCTCCAGCCCCCACCCCTGCCCCAACAGGCCAATGTCTTGTGCTGGGGGGTGGGTGCCTCTACCTCACGGCGCTTTATGTAAAGCACCATGAGTTAGAGTGGGGCCCTGAACATCCATAGGCACCCTAAATAGACTGATCCAACCTAGTAGAACTTCTAAGGGTGAATGAGTAGGGATGCAATCTTAAAATTAAGAGCAGTACTGAATACAAGTCATCAAATCATTCTTACAATAAGGGGGCATGGAGGAGAACCCCCAAGAACCATTATTTTGCAGACTATTTCTTTCAACATCTGAGTGCAAACCCAGTCTTTACAGAAAGATTACCTCTTATTCACGTCCACAATTTAAAGAGGTAATAACTTCCTTTTCCACCTTTTCAGGGAATTTTAAAGCTGCAAGATGCTTAAGTCTATTTAGTTTTCATATTATAACAAATTTCTGCAACAAGATGGCAATGTTTGAAATGATGAAAACACCCAAACTGTATACTACATTTCAGTTAAAAAGACTAGATAGTATTGTCAGTCATTTAGTCTACCCAGACTTGGGAAGAGACAAAGCTAGATTAGAAGAGTTATAGCCACACTTGCTAGGCTTAGACATCTCAGGAATCCCTTGAGATATTCAAAATCAGCAGATTTTTATCAGTTCAGATTCTATTACAAGATAAATGTGCTATGAGCATTTTCAAGAAGGGATTTTTACAACAAAAATGAGCTTACTATCTTCTCCTGGACAGGGCATGCCAGGCCTTTCTGGTACACAAGGAAACACTGTAAAATAGAAAGTGACTTCAGATTAATCTCATTTCAGATATTAAAAAAACATATTAAAAAGACAAATAGTTATAATGGACAGTTGTATTATCTGAGAAGACAGAGTACAAAGACTTCACAATACAAGGTCTGTGAGTGGCTATACCAAGCCACTAAGAATCCTGAAAGAAGAAAACTAATAAAACAAACACATGCATCCAACCCTCTATCTCCTTATTTTCTTTTTTTGATTTTCTTCAATTCTTCCATATTCTTTATTCTAAAAAGTCATTTAAACAAATTATTATCTGAGCTGGGATGTGGTGTACCGAGTGCTCACTGACTCCTTTACAAGGATATGAAAAATTAATGTAAATTTGTTAATTTCATCTGTTCACTGACATAAACTGACTTCCTTACTGAGGGCTTAAACAATCTCTATTTCTACCAGATGCATAGGTATATCAGAGTCCCCAGACTGTTTCTATAGTGTGAATGACATTTTAACCATCTTTGTGGCTATTTTTAATTTTGTGTACAGTTGCCTAATGTCTTTATTAGAAATGTATTATCTACATGACAAAAATATTAGAAAAATCATTTACTAATTGATTACTGTGTGTCGGTCTTCCACGAGCCCAAGGGTATCACCCTGCCTGACAAGATGCAGGATTACCAGGGTAAGGGCAAACATACATCCATCATTGGCATAGATCTTGTGAAGGAACACCTTGAAAGGGAACACCTGGACATGCCAAAATCAGCTGGCCCGGATGGAATGCACCCAAGAGTGCTAAAGGAACTGGCTGACATCATAGCGTGGCCAATGGTGAGGATATTCGACAACTCCCAATTCAGGTATATAGAGAGCAAAAAGAAGGCTCAGGGTAGCATAGGCCCTGTACAAGACAAACTAGGGCAATTAGTGACAGATAAGGGGGGGCAAAGCTGAGCTCTTCAATGAGTTTTTTGCCTCTGTATTCCTGAACTTGAATCAGGACAAATCCCCCAGTTGGATCATAGACAGGCATAAAGGGGAAACCAGCCCACCAACTGTTAGCACCAACTTAGTGAAGAGACGCTTGGAGGGGCTGGATGTGTTTAAGTCAACAAGCTCGGATGATCTTCATCCAAGGGAGTTGAAGGAATTGTCCAGTGTCATAACAGAGCTACTGGCTCAATTGTTTGAGCGCTCTTGGTGCTAAGGTCAGGTCCCAGAGGACTGGAAAAGGGCCAATGGGATCCCTATTTTCAAGAAGGGAAGGAAGGAGGATCCGAGTAACTACAGACTGGTTAGTCTCACCTCTATCCTCGGGAAAACTTTTGAAAAAATTATTAAGGATAGCTGTGCATGTCCAGCATGCTAAACGGCAACCAGCCTGGATTTATAGGAGGTAAATCCTGCCTGACACCCCCCAGAGGTGGTGCACTTTCAAGAAACACTTGGATGCCTATGTTGCTGGGATCATTTGCCCTTGGGCAGGGGCTGGACCCAATGATTTTGCAAGGTCCCTTGCAGCCCTAATGCCTATGTCTATGAAATCTATGATAATATTATTCTTGTATAGTAAAATAAGGTCATTAGCAGGACAGAAGAGTGAGCACCATTAGCTGCTCATAGATTAGTTTTCTGACAACTTCTATTATAAATGTGTCTGTTTACATGCAATATTATGTATTTATGATCTTCTCCATGCTAGTACTTTTTGATATAGCCCCAGAAAAATACTTCTGGCTGTAATAATAGCAGAAACAGTGTAGACCACTGATAAGTTAGATATGATACTAGCTTGATCACTTCAAAATATCGTCAAATAATCAATACAAGCGGAGGCAGGAAATATGGAAATGCATATTTCAGGACAAAGCAAAGATATACTTGGGCTAAGCAGAATTAATGGGCACTTCTACATTCACTCTATGGAATTTTCTCTCCCCTATGTCCTTAGTGAAAATTATTAGCATTTTAATTCCCTGCTCCAGAAAGTAGAAACATTCACCATTTTATAAGCCTTAAAAAAGCTCACTAGAAAAAGAGAAACAGTAGTTAGTCTCAGATATCTGTCTCTGTTCTAACTGAAATTACAAGTTTTGATTTGTGCCTACATGGATGAAATAGAATTCAATTCAATTTGAGCTTCTGAAGCCATTTTGCTTTCATTCCCTAAAACAGGGGTCATGCTAAAACAACATCATGCTTGTCCCTTTTTCTTGGGAGCCAGCTGCTTTCTTCTATTACTTTAAAATTTAGTTTCTGCAGGTTCTAGGTCTCCGCATACAAAGAAAAATATTCTAACACAAGCAGAGGAAGTACTAATTTACTTAGCCTGGAGAAATAACCCCAGTGGGCCAAACCATAGCTTGGACAGGTATGAATTGTTCACATACAGCACTGCCAGTTTTTTTACTGTTCAGCATTAACTTTAAAATATTCTGTTCCATCTTGAAGTCTGATCGAAGTACCTAACCTAGGCCTGTGAATGAAGATTATTAGTTTATTTTCTTTTATTTGACTCCTACTTTAAAAGCAGTGAGCAGGGAATAGGACCCAGCATGGTATGAACAACACAGTCAGCTTCCTGCCAGCACAAGCATGCCAAGCACTACTGTACCAAATGCAAGGAGACGTTCTTTCCACTTCTATTTCTACATGTTATTCACTGCTAACAAGTTTTCTATCAACACTTTCACCAATCAAGGTAGCGTTAGCAATACTATGGGATTTTGGTGCAGCAGTCTTCTTCTAAGGATATCAAATCATTTGGTGCAGTAGTCTTTGATGCATGCGTGGATGAGAAGGGGAGAAAAGTACAAACTAGCAAATCTCAATATTCAGATGTGATAAGGAAGACCAAATCAATATCCAGAGGAACAGAAAGAAGGGTGTACTGGCTTATTTGTATAAGGAGAAAGAATTTAAGCTCTACTCTACCATGAATTAGCAGCTCAGAATCTTTGTTTAATTCATATAACCGGAAAGCTTCTTCCAACTCCAGCTGAGAAGAAACTGTACACGGGTCTCCTAAAAAGAAAGAAAGAAAAAGAAATATCAGTGTAATTTGAAGATATAGCATTGTGATGGCATTTTGCCACAATTGCTTTTAATTTTAGTCACAGCCATATTCATATCTATATTAGTGTTTCTAAGTTATGCGTTCTTAATGCTTCTAGTCAGTCAGAAAGAAGAATCCTGTTCCAGAGATTGTATCTAAACTCCCTCCAGATTTAATAAGAGATTTTGTGACTCGTTTACTTTGTACTATTTTGGCGCTTCTCCTACACATTTTGTACGATAGAAACAAAGAGGTACTCTCACACAGTATAAGAAAAACCATGAGCCATATATTTCAGATTTCTAAAATTATATTGCTTTTTCATGTATAAAAGTGATGAGACTATGAAAAATTTTCTACAACATTCATCCAACATAAAAAGAAGAAATGGAACAAATTACTCCAAGAACAACTTTCCCAGCCACAAATCAACCATCTAGGAACACCAACACCTTACAACATTTCAACCTCAGACTTGATGAAACTGAAAGCAGTGACCAACCCTCAAATATCATCACTCTCTCCACGCACACACTTACCAAAACTGAAAAATCTGTCCTTTACAAATGCCTAAATTTCTGTCCAGAAAAATACCCTACTAAAATACTTCAATGTGGAGACTAGAAGAATTCTTCTGACACCTCCGCCTCAAAGAATATTTCCCTGACCAAAATGAATCCACTTCCAACAACTTCTGACAACATTGAGGAAAAGATCAACCCCAAAAATCCCCAAAGAGCTTCAGATTGGACACCTCACAGTGGACGAAACCCTAACCTTGACCGCTACACATTGACTGCTTCAGGGAAAGAATGAACAATGAAATAATCAACAACACGCCACCATAACAACCTCTCTCTACCAGAAAGAAAGGCCATAGAATCTCTAAGATTGAACCTCAAAATAGTAATAAAACCAGCAGAGAAAGGAGGAGCCATAGTCATCGTAAACCGTGAAGGCTACGTAAAGGAAGCCAACGGACAACTCTGACACCATCTACTACAAAGAACTACAAGAAGACCCTACTCCCCTTTTCACCATGAAACTCAATAATACCATCAAATCATTTCCATCAGAACTACAAGAAAAACTACAGACCTTGATCCCCCCACTACCCAACCCAGGTACTTGTTACATGCTCCCTAAATTCCACAAACGAGGGAACCCTGGAAGATCTATCATATCCAACCATGGGACCCTAACTGAAGAAATATCAGGTTTCATTGAATCAATCCTAAAACCACTTGGACAAAACTTGTTCTTTGGGTGACAAGACACTACAGAAACTTAAAAACATAGACCACCCTCCCAGCACCCTCCTAGCTACCATGGACATTACCAGCCTATACACCAACATCCCACACCAGGATGGCATCCAAGTCAGCCTTACATATCTACAAGACCAAGATTACAACTCAGAGTACAGACCCAAAGATATTACTGACCTTATACACTTCATCCTCTCACACAACAATTTCACTTTTAATAACCAACACTTCCTCCAGACCATGGGCACAGCTATGGGCACCAAAATGCCCCCACAGTATGCCAACCTTTTTAAGAGCCACCTGGAAGACTTCCTCAAGGACTGCACCATCAAACCCTTGCTATACTTAAGATATATCGATGAAATCTTCATCTTTTGAACTGAAAACCTGCAATCTCTGATTGAGTTCCACCAGAAATTCAACAATCACCATCCCTCCATCCGACTATCTCTTGAATACTCCAGCACCAACATCTCCTTTTTAGACACGATGAGCAGCATCCATAATGAGAAAATACAGACCTTGTTATACAAGAAACCCACAGACCAACAGACCCCCATATCTGCACAGAACCAGCAGTCATGCTAAACACACCAAAAAAGCTGTGATATACAGCCAAGCCCTCAGATACCACTGAATTTGCATTGAGGAGAACACCCGGGACTGCCACCCCACCGATCTTAAAAAGCCTTTCACCCAACAAGGACACTCCTCCAGAGCGATAGCGCACACATTTGAAAGAGCCACCCAGATACCACGTGAAGAATTGCTGCAGTACAGAAGAAAACCCCCATGAATCACACACTGTTGGTCATTATGACATATCACCCCTCCCTCATACCCATATGGGAGATCCTCAAACAATTGCAACCCATACTAGAAAGAGACCCTATTCTTAAAGAGATCTTCCCAGAGCCACCCACCCTAGTCTTCAAACAAGCATGAACCTCACTAACCTCATCACCAGAAACAAACATCCTCAGGCCCAAAACACACTGAATGGATCCAGACCATGCCATGACAAGAAATGCAAAACCTGCCAACACATCTCCATCACCCCCACAATTACTATACCCCCAACAGAGCCATCAGCATTCCTGGATCTTACAGCTGCACCTCCAGAAATGTAATATATCTCATCCAATCCACAAAATGCCCTGATGGTAATTACATAGGAGGGACCAAACAACAACTGCGCACCAGAATGAACACACACTGGAAATCGGTCAAAGACAAGAATACCCGATTACCTGTGGGGGCACATTTCACAGGTACCTCTCCACTATTCATCTCCCTACTCTCCCCACCACCCAGCCTGTCTCTCACCCACTGACTCCTCTATTAACATCTTCATTGACTGCCTATCTTATACGCATACCAGCCCAGCCACTGGCTAATTTACTTTTCATTCTATTCAGGAAGAGCACACACCAACCGCAGAAACTTCTTCAGCCTGACGAAGGGTTTTTAAACCCGAAAGCTTGCTTAAAATTTTTTTCCAACTATTTAAGTTGATCTAATAAAAGATAACAGATTCACCCAGATTCACATTGTCTGCCTATGTCTAGAATGTCAAACTCATCTGACTCCCTGGGCTGGAGGAGTGGTACGGGGCTGATCCCCTGGCCAGACTGGGCTCTCAGACCCATGTACATGCTCCTCCTCTCCTATATGCTGGATCTGGGGCAGGTAGCGCACACATCCTGGGACTAGCTGGGTCAGGAAGTGAGTGTAGTGCAGGGGTGGGCAAAATAGAGCCCGTGGGCTGAATCCAGCCCACCAGGCCATTCTATCTGGCCTGCAGAGCCCCTTAAAAATTGAGTAAATTAATATTTATTTGCCCCGGGTCCCTATCAAAGCTGGCTGGAGCCAGGGGCAGTAGGACCCAGAGGGAGCCCTCAGCAGGCTTGAGTAGCCCAGCCAGTTCCCTGCTTTCCTACCCCAGCCCTGCTCCAGCACTACATGGCTCCTGGCTGCATCCTGGGACCACGAGGCATGGGACCACGCTGGTAGGGGTGTGTATGTGTGTGCGCCCATGTATTGGCAGGCATAAGAACAGAGTGTGTGTGTGTGTGTGTGTGTGTGTATTTTCATAGGATGAGTCCTACATGCACACCCCTCCATACACATGCACCTACGCATCCCCTCGCACTGCCATACACAAACCCCAGCCACCCTCCCCCCATACCCACCCACACCTAACATACTTGCACACTCACATGGCCACCATACAGCCAGGCATGGGAGCTGGGGGCAGCTCTGGCAGCTGAATGCAGGTAAGTCGATGGGGGGTTGGAAGGCCAGGCCTTAGGGACTTTGTGGGGGGAGGGGGTGTGAAGTGTGTGGTGGGCGGGCAGGCAGGTGTTTCCTGGTGCTAAGGGAAGGTGTCTGGGCACCGTAGCTGCAGCACGGTAAGGGGGAGGTACCTGCCCCTCCAGTGGTGTAAGGGGGCAGGGGGGCACTTTTTGGGCATCGGGGAGCTGTGTAGCCAAGCCAATTGCACCAGTCCTGGGGCTTGTGCTCACAGGGGCAAGGCAGCTGGGAAGATGATGTTCTGGGGGGAGGGGGTGGGGCTCTGGTCAGGCTCCCTGGTGCAGTGTGGGAGCTCCAGCCTAGGGCAGCGGGTGTCACAGGCATCCCTTCCTCCTCCCTCCAGTCTGTGCCATGGTCAGACTCACTCCGCTGCCACCCACAATGAGTCTGAGCTGCTACAGCCACTGCACTCCAGCCAGGGTGGGACGGGGGCAGCTGGGAGTGAAGGGCGGGGTGGCCTGTGGCTTGGGAGTGATGGGCAATGGCATGGGCAGGACACTGACATATCAGGGTTGTTCAGCGCCACAGCTGAACCTGCATCCTTGTGCAAGAAGGTGACAGGCAAAGCTATGATTTTTCATAATGAAAAAAACCAAGATTAAACACCAAAACATTTTAGAATTTAGTATTTAGAATTTATTTTATTATAATGACTGAGGCATGGTAGGCTTCCAAACTGCTTTACAATTCTAAATATATCAATAAAATATTGTGTTAAATTGATACATATACACGATACATCTATATAAAATTATTAGTTTTAATTTCTGTTGGATGCCTAAAACTGAAATGTTAATGTTTCATCTTCTTAGAAGATACTTGACAGTTATTCCCTTTAAAATAGCCATCTAATTAGCAGGGATCCTGGCTCTCTCTTTTAAAAAAAAAAATAAAAAAATCCCAAATTATCTGATTAAAACTCCCAAAATTATATTTACTTTAAATCAGAGAATTTGGTGGGTTTTTTAAGTTTATTTATAAATTTATTTTTTTTAAATAGCAAATCTCCGATTACCCCCTCCCCCAAAATATATCTATATATAAAAATAAATAAATAAATGAATAAAATTTTGGGGGGGTTAATCAGAGAATTGAGTATTTTTTAAAATCGGAGAATTCATAGTTTTTTAAAACAGAGAAAACCAGGATCCCTGCAGATTAGATGGATTTATAAAGGGAATAACTAGCAAGTATCTTCTAAGATCAAACATTAACATTTCTATTTTTTAGGCATCCAACATAAGTTTAAAAAATAATTTTTATAGCAACAAGCATACACAAACTCTTCAGAAGTGCAGCTGTTTTTTTTAATTTCAAAATACAAAACTGGGTGTGTTTACTTGTTGTGTTAGCGCAACACAATCATGCCTACAGTTTTCATTAAACAAAAAGATTAATATCTGATGGTTAATAAAGCAAGTCTCAGTGCATGTCAGGGATGCAACTAAGGTGGTATATCTAAAATGAGACCAAAAAACAGTCAAAGTTTGTATTACTTGAAAATTTACTTTTTCAGGGGAGTCGCATCCATTTATCTTAAGAGAGATTACCTTCATAATTAAGTTAGGTTTAGCTTTGTAAGCACATGCTGGATATATAAAATGGAAGTTAAAATGCTTTTTATTTTACAGGGGCTAAAATAGTTAGATTTGGTAATAGAGATGACACAGGAAAAAATCCAGTAAATGATCATTCCAATTAAACTGCTTAATAGCTTACTCCTGTACTTGGAACAGGCAGTTTATTTAGGCCATAATTCACTACTTACTGATTAAACACTATATTTCCTGTTATATATTCCAACAACCATGAATAATTTATTCTACAATAATAGAAAGAAAATAGCATGTGCATGAAAAACAACTGACATACTATGTGTATTAAAAAAGATGAACTGAGGTTTTTTTAAGTTCTGGAAAAGGATTCTGAAATAAGCCAAATTACAAGTTTCTAATTAATTTGATTAGAAGAATTGAGATGATTTTGGGCAGCCAGGCAAACACTGTATGCATATGAATTACATTTAGTATATGCAATGGGATTTTATAAGCACTCAGCACTGGCTTGACTTTGCTACCTCTGAAGCTACAAAGATGAAGTTAAGGGGTTTGTTGGGGAGGGGGGGTACAGGGGCACATTCTGTATGTGTAGAACAAAGATTCGGAGAGCATCAAATTGATTCGGACCTTTTTATTGGTCTCCTGATTCGATTCAGATTTGGAGATTTGGCTGCCAAATCAGGCCAAATCTCCTCCAAATTGAATCAGCAGCTGAAGCTTCACACAGCCCTAACAGCTAGTCCAGGAGTAGCCAACGTTTTTTGGCCGGAGTGCTGAAAAAACCACAATGTCTACCTTGGAAGGTGTTGGAGAGCTGCGGAGCAGCTGTTTGCAGCCTCCCAGCTGCAGCCGGCCCAGAGAGCCCAGTCTGCTTGCAGCAGGGCTTGCAGCCTCCTAGCTGCCTGCTGGGAGCAGCCTGGGCTCCATGGCTGGCAGCAGCTGCTTACAGCCCAGGCTGGCGGTGGTGTGCTGAGCAAAATGGCCTTGCGTGCCATGCTCGGCACGCATGCCGGGGGTTGCTGACCCGAGCTAGTCCATTCCCATAGTGAAAGTGGGGAGGATGACATTTTTCAGGCCCTCAACTCAAAAGTTGAAATTCTTTCATTGTATACACATATAGTTGTAGAAATATTTGTAAATAGATTTTTTTCCATTAAAAAAAAAGAAGTTATTATTGTTCAGTTAAGGCCTAACCTCATAATGGAAGCAGCTGTTCTAGGAAATTCTCACTGCTACCATAATGGTAGAGGCACATACCGTAAGTGTACTCCATACAGAATACTGCTCCATGTCGCTGATAAATTGAATCGTCACTTATGTCCATTCTACAATGTCACATCTGCCCTGAAGCAACGAGGCTGCAGTCAAATGGTCTTTTTAGACCTCTTGAGTTCATATTACCATCTGGCAAACCTGCTCATTCAGTACTTCCATGGTTTAAGCACTGATTGTGGACCAGTGCTGAAGCTGAACAAACTGAACCTCTTTTAATTTTGAATAGGAAAAGTTGCGTCAAGTGGAAAACGACAACAATGCACAACCCAGCTTACACAGCTGTCTGCATACCATTACATTTAATATGTAGTCCAGGAAATGGTTCTACACGTAAGACCTAAGGTTTTGAGCTGAACCTTCAATCTCTGAGCATAACTTTTTGGTTTCATACTCAAAGCCAGCCTTTGTTTCACACCTAGAAATTGGGCCTAACAGCTAGAAATTGGGCCTAACAGCTCCACATGGAACATCTCTGTTAAGCAACAAGGAGACTCCACACTGCTCTTTGATGGAGTGAGGATAATTGGGACTTAAAATAAGTACTGTCAATATATGCTCTGTATATAAACAAGTAATTTACTTATTTTGATGCCCAAGAAACTGAAGTTGTACTGGCAGCTCTGTAATGGAGGTCAAACTTAGGACCATGCTAGTTTTCTCTCATAGCCTTAGAAATTAAATTGTAGGAACTGTACATGTATTTCATTTTATATCCACAATCATACAAATATATCATCTACATAATATGTTATCTTGTAGTACTTGGTAACAGTTTACCTTCTTCATCAATCCATTTCATAGTGAAGAGCTGTTCATTGTCAAAGGAGCACATGTCTCGAACTTCATTACACAGTCCCTCAAATGAGATGGAAGGTTCAAAATAGGTTATCATGATGTCCCTGAGCAAGAGAGAAAGAAAGAAAGAAATGAGCATTCAAATCCATTTATTATATGATTGTACACAGGATTAGAGCTATTCAGGCCCCAATTTATACTGCCAACACGAGAGGGGATGCGGGGGGGACACGAGAGAGAGAGAGAGAGAGAAAAAGATAAACTAAATGCCCCATAAAAAATAAAAGGAATCTTTTCTTGGCAAATACTCTCCTGCATTCTTATTGATTTTCATCTGTGTATTGTACATCAGTTACAAATAAATGAATTAGACTTTTAATGACAGAATTAATAGATCTAACATTGTAGTTTCTTTTTGGCAAAGTAGCTAGATTACAAGTGATTTTATTACCCAATTATTTGAAAACTGGAGAAGGTACCTATTTTTGATAATAGAAATACATAAACCCTACATTTTGTATAGAAACATACTGTGTCATTCAAATGGCAGCCACTTACCAGTTGGACAGCACAGCATTTTAATTGCATACACAAGTTATATCAGTACTATGATATAGTGGCAGGAGATGGGGACAAGAGGGGGTATGATACAAAACGTCTAAAAAGAAGAGATGAGGGGGGGGGAAAAAAAAAAGAGGATTCTCAAAATAAGTGGTTTCTAAGAAGGGTTTTTAAGGGTGGGAATCAGCATGTAAGTTCCCACAAAGTAAGAGAAGGCACGAGATTTACAGTCCACCAGCTGCTCTGTGCATATTCTTGTCCCCCAGTAGCTTAGCGCTCAATGAAAGCTAACAGCAACAACTTACCCTTCTTTCTCTTACTGCAGGTAAGAGCACATGGGCAGTTACCATGGAGCAGATGTCAAACTGTAAAGCCCATGTCTTCACCTTATGGTAACATGTCTGAGTGCCCATGTTCACACATCACTTTCACATTTTCCATCTCTCATGGAAAATATGGCTGTGCTGTGGTCCAAGCTTGGACTTCCCAAGATACAGCTCTTATTTCAGAAGACGTTGTTTGAGATGTCCTTGTTCTACGCATGTGTGCATATGCACATGTGCACACGTGTAGATGCACACAAAAAAGTATGTATTATAAATAAATATATATAATTTTTTGCATAGACCCAAGCCTCAAATGTATAAATAAGCCCCACCCCCAACCGAGTTCAAACATTTGGGATTCATCTCAAAATAACCAACCCTGCATACTGAGCAATGTTGAAAATTATAGACAAAGTTGAGAACGCCAGGCAAAGAGAGCATAAACTGATGAACCCAACAGAATGAAAAGCATGTGGACAGCATGCCTAGAACTTTAAGAAGATGGTTTGCAAGGGATCTGTTACCAAAGAAAGTGGATGGCCTAAGAGTATATCTCAATCCATTACTCTGACTTACATCTATGTACTGGAAACTGGAGTCCAACACCTAGCAGTTCCAGAAATATATCAAGCATGTTTCTGCCTCAATCCCACAGGGACTGCTTTTGAAGTTCTCTCCTGAAATCAATGATATATGTTCTAAAAATTACAAACAGACTCCAGTTTTGCTAAAGTCCTTGATGGTGCATATAAAGTATTTAATAGAAGGAAGATGAAAGACTCTGGTAAATAGGACAATGCAGTCGTATTAAAATGAACAAACAAAAGCAAGTCACTGGCTCCGTTGGTCAAGGGATTCCTGATACATAACTTACTTCATATAAACTGTTTGTGCCATTTTCTGACTACTGTCACTGCCTAAAAAAGTAAGGAATACAAGCACAGGCATAACTAACAAGTTCTGTGTCCAGCACAAAGTCTCCTGGAGAGTGGGAAGAAGGAGTACTGGTGATCAGTCTTACCTGTCCCAGGGACTCGGCCACTAGCAGCTGCTTAAGTGGCATGGCGTCCCCATGCCTAGCTACTGTGAAGACTCTCCAGGGGGCCACTGCTGCAGCGCCCCCTTTAAGTCAGAGTCCTGGCCTGAAGCCCACTCTCCCATCCCTAGTTAAGCTACTGAATACTAGGGCTGTGTCAAACTTAGGCAGCTGCTTCACTTCAGAGGTGTTTCAGCCTGTTTCAGCACCCAAAACACTGAATCCAAAATGAAACGGAAGGCTCCAAAACATCTCCGAAACTAAACAAAACCATCCAAAACATTTTGGAAAATTTCAGAGTTTCCAAGCCAGGCTTGCAGGGAAACAGAAACTAAGGCGGGGGGAAGAGGCCTGCTGTGGTATTGACATCTGTAGCTGGCCAGTGTCTGTGATCTGTCCCTGAGGTCGCTTCCAATCCCGGTGCTCTGGGGGAGGGATGGCAGCCTGCTGTCATTCCGCGCACAGATCCGGGGGCTTGCACCCCCTGGGAGGAGTCTGGCACAGCCCTGCAGCATTCCAGCGGGGCATGGGCCCCCAGATCTGCACGTGGGAATGACAGCGTGCTGCCACTGCTGGCAAGTGATTCACGTTTTACTTTGAACAGTTTGAGGTGCAGTTTCACAGAAACCTCTGCACCAGTCTCATCTCCTTGAAACTTGGCAGGCTTCATGCCCTCAGAAGAGGCTATCATCCCTGACATTTTCATCCAAATCAGGAAAAGAAATTACAATGTTATAGGCATTTTAGTGATTCCCCATTATAGCCTATGGCCAAAACAACATTGAAACCCTGAAACGTTTTCAACCAAATTGAAACAGAACAGCGATCCAAAAGACCGAAGCAAATCACTGTCCCTCTGAAACAGCCAAATCCAAAACCAAATCAAAACAGCCATTTTGCACAGCCCTACTGAATACAAAGGTCAGAGCACCAAAGGATAACATACAGTGATGCATCAGTGGAAGCCTATGGAGCTTGGGAGAGTACAGGACAGAGTCCTCGGTTCCTTCACACCTGTGCTCCATCACAGCTTCTAAGGGGCCGACACATCTTTAGGTAGATGATCCTTACTAGCAGAGAGCAAACTGTCCCATAAATTTACAAACTGCCCATAAAAGGCCAGGCTAAAAACAGCTGTCCATAAGGGAAAACGAGTCTTCCATAAAAATTAAGCAAAAAAAAAAAAAAAAGTTAAGCTTAGAGGTGCACCAATACATTGGTCCCATATCGGATCAGCACCGATATAAGGAAAACTGACTGTATCGGCAATCGGCTTTTTTCTGGCTGATGTGGCTGATAACGCGGCTGATAACAACTGTTCACTAGGGCACCCCTGGGAAAGACCAGGGCCCATGGATATAAACTCCTGGAAGGCTGCTTCGGGCTTAATACCAGGAAAAACTTCTTTACAGTCAGGGTGGCCAGACTGTGGAATAAATTCCCTCCAGAGGTGGTGCAATCATCTACCCTGGAGGTTTTCAAGAGGAAACTGGACAGTCACCTCGCGGGGGTCACTTGACCCCAGCTGTCTTCCGGCCTAGAACAGTGGGGCTGGACCGATGATCTGCGAGGTCCCTTCCAGCCCTTAACAATATATGAATCTATGAAAAAAAAATGCCCAGCGCATGCACGCAGCCACAGAGCAGCATGTAGGCGGTCAGGAGCATAGCCAGGTCTGGCTGGTAAGTCTGTTGTGAAGAAAGGAGTGTGGGGGGGGCAGATCGAGGTCCCCACAGTGAGGGAGTGGGGGTGGGGCTGGGGCTGCGCAGCTGGGGCAGGGCATGATACTGAGCTGTAAGCGGCTCATCTTGGGGGGGCGCGGGGAGGGGATGGTTTCTGCTGCTGCACACACCCCGGGAAGCAGGAGGAGGTGTGTGCCCCCAGATCTGCACACGGGGCAAGGGCGGGCTGCACTCAGGCTGGGCTCTGGCAACACTGCAAAGGAAGCTATGGCAAATTTTGGGGTGGCTGCAGCCCCTCTCCCAGTGCTGCTGCCACCTACCCCAGCCCCCCACCAGGAAGAGCCCAATCCCCTGCCTCTTACAGCTGCTTGTCTAAAAGGACCCAGAGAGCAGTGGTGCAGCTGGAAGGGAGCTGTGGAACCAAGAGGAAGGGGAGAGGGAGTGGAGCCAGCAAGAGTAAAGCTGGGAGGAACAACAAGATGTGGGGTTGAATAGTAGCACGACTAGGCAGATGAGGGGCTTCGAGGAGGTGCTAGTATGGCTCCCTCCACCCCTGAAGTCTTCTCCATGGCTGCCCCAAGAAGCCTGGCTATAGGAAGCCTGAAGAGCAAGCCATACGAGGAAAGGCTGACAGATATAGGACTATTCAGCCTAGAAAAAAGAAGACTTCAGGAAGATTGGTAGCAGCTTACAAATATATCAGGGGAGAGCATCAGGGACTAATTGAACAACTAGTTACCAATGTGCCCCAGGGGAAAACCAGGAGCAACAGCCATAAACTCCTAGAAGATTTCAGACTGGATATAAGGAAAAACTTCTTCATAATTCGTGTGACCAGACTGGAATAGGCTCCCAGCAGGGATGTGATGCAGGCACCAACCCTGAAGATCTTCAAAAGGAGAAAGAATGCACACCTTGCTGGGGTTATTTGAGCCCAGCAGTCTTTCCTTCCTAGAGCAGGGGAGCTGGATTCGATGATCTCACGAGGTCCCTTCCAGCCCTACACTTCTGTGAAGCTGTGGGAATCAGCTACATGTGGAAAGTAATCACATCATATGTCTCACACACCAGGGCTTTTTTTCGTGAAGTGCAGCCCTGAGCCCAGAAATGTATCTGGGAGGGGAAAAGGAGTGAACAGGGCATCAGGAGCAGCCCTATGGAGTCTGTGCCAGCCAGGCTGCTGCATGAGTATGCAGCAAGCCTGTCCCTCAGGTACAGCAGCCAGGCTCATGTAACTACAGCAGGAGCTGTAGCAGCTGCTGTCCAACCAAGTGCAGAGAGCAGGGATAGGAAAGATGCTGCTCACGCTCCTCTTCCTGCTCCCCAGCATAATGCCACACGCCCAACCCCATCTGCTGCAGTGTCAGCCTGGGAGGTGCAGCACAGGACAGGGTACAGTTGGGGGTACCAGTGTGTGGGATGAATCAAGGACCCCTGTGGTGCTGGCAGCAAGGTGTACATTACTGCAATCACACATGGTTGCCAACCCAAGACAATTTTGTTTTGGTTTGGTTTTTTTACTGACAGCAATGCTTACTAGTGTAATAGATCATTTAACCACCATATTTTTTAAATCCCAGTTCAGCGAAGAACTAGTTTCTAAAACTGCTGCAACAGTAAAAAAATAAACAAACAAAAAAAACAAGTAAAAAATTGTCCTCAATAAGTGGTCTTGTGCTTTTGAGATCCCAAAAGCACTGACAACAGAGGCACAATTAAGAAAGCTGGAATCCTTCCTATCCAGTGATGTAGATGGCTCCACATCTCCTCCTCCTCCACATACCTTCTCCTACTAGATCCCAAATACCAACAACTCTTCCCCATATCTTCACCGGGCTCAGCAAAACATCACATTCATTCACTATTCCCTAGAGTAGTGGTTCTCCAGATTTTTTGTACCAGGACCCATTCGTAAACATCAATGACCAGTCCCAACCCAGTGCTCCTCACTCCCAAACCACTGCCCCCGCCCTCAAGTGTGTGGGGCATGGGGTCGGTGTTCGGGGCATGGAGGGCCCCAAGTAGTCCCTTACAGGCTGTAACTCTGCCAGCCTGCAAGGGAGAAGCCATGGTTTGCCACATTTTTCTTCTTTAAAGGAGAATCCATTTTTCAAGTTTGTTCGTGACCCTTTCATATATTCTTGTGACCCACTTTTGGGTCATGACCCACAGGTTGAGAAACACTGCCCTTGAACTCTGTTTCTCAAACAGGGTGCCACGACAAAACAGGGTGCCTTAGGATCCTTCAAGATTGCCACACAATGTTATTAGCACTGTTAGGTTTACAAACATGATTCACAAGATAAACCCAGGGACTTCAAGCAGAAAGCCACAGTTCTTGGAGTCCTCTGCTCTACTATTTTTCCTGTAGGCAAAAGAAGAGTGAAAACTAAGAGCTGGCATTTTCCAAGGGGCACCTCAATTCTATCCAGGGATGCAAGAGGCCAGAGCAGTGCAGCGCAGATCTGGAAGGAGAGAGGCTCTGACTGTTCCTCCAAATGCCCCCACACATCCCCTAATGCCTTCCCTTTCCACAACACACTGTCCAAGCTAGTCCCTGCACCCCCTTCCAGCTCAAACTAAGGCTCCTATGGTGCCTGTCTCCACACTGCGAGACATAAAACTCTGGCATGCTAGGATTTCATTTAAAGCTAACAGAGTTAATGTTATATATTGTGGGAGTGACAGATATAACCCTAAGACCAGATAAGTCAGAGCAAATTCAGGTTGTTTGAAGGTTTAAGTTCTAGAGAGAATAAGGAAAGGGGAGAACAAGCTAATATTGGAGAAGCAGTGACAAGATTCCCTGAGCAAGTGGATATTTGTGGGAAACATTTGGATGAGAGATTTTATCATCTTGTGGTCAGTCATCAGTGGCAATAAGAAAAGCAGGATAAAAGGTTGTAGTGGAAGGACAGATGCAAACTTCTGTGACAAAGTACTCAATGCAATAGATATGTAGAATGTTAATTAAAGTGTAGTCTCTTAACTGCAATATACAGTAAATAAAGCACAGTAGTGATAAAAGGTCTACAGATTTAATATATACTGAACATTTGGGGGTAATTAAACACTTCAGTGATCTTGTCAGGCAAGACAAACGTTGATGTAGTCAAAATTAGATTTAGTACTTGCTACCTTTCAGTTGAGAAAGAAAAAATCAGCCCCTGCAGGATGGATAAACTAAATATTTTAGTATTTGGGCAAATTTTCCTAGTTATTACTCTCAACTCTCTATACAGAACACGTTAGGCAGCCACAAATACATTTTGAAAGGGATTTTATTATAGTTCTTACCTTATTAAAAAAAATACCCAAACAAACAAACAAACAAAACAAAACAACCCCATTACCTTGTCCCCACATCCCAGTAAATAATAAGTCAAAGTAGGGATTTATTGTAGAATAAAGTGGCACCAAACATGTCATGATTAAAATCGTTTTCTGGGTGGTGAGAAGCCAATTCATTCACTAATAGGAGTTTCTACAGCAAAAGTCTGTTCCACAGAAGAACTAGTCTGATGAGTCACCCATATCTTCCTATTTGAAGAGTTGCTTTGCCTAATGAAATTTTTAGTTCAAAAGGTGTTCAAATTCCATGGTGAATAGTAGAGTTTATGAAGCTTTAATTAGATAGAATAGTTGCAACAGAAATATGATACAAGGCTTTATACTAGATGAAACAAAATGCTTCATCTTTTCAAATTTTGAAAAAAAGGAACAGTTTCACATTTCGAATATAGGAGTAAACGTTTTGTTTTGTTTTTTAAGACATAAGAGGCTGAGGGAAGAGAAGGAAAAGTAAAAGTTTGATCTCTGTCACAAAACGTACCCATTTTTCAAAGTCATTGTACAAGAAACATTTTTCTCCACTAATTGAAATACTTCCCAGTATATTTCCCTCCCATATCTGCATGTCAAGACATGATCCTCAGACAAGAGGTGGGGAAAGGAGCCTTCCTATTGCAGAGTTCCTGCAAAGAATTTCAAACAATACTATATGCTTGCACAGTTCTTTCACTGAAGTAATTCTAACTACCTGAGTGGAGCTAACATTTACTCCCGCACTCATTTACAGAAATGAAGAATGTGAAGCAAATGGAGGCTGAGTTACTGCTCCCCTCTCCAAAGCACACATCCCAAATACGTATGTGGGGAGGAGGGGAGAGAGAGGCAGAATCCACCTCCTTCTGCTTCAATCACTTGAGTAATGCCGCTTTCTTATCCCAAGATCAGAAGAGCAGGAAGTTGTATATTAAAATGTGTTTTAGGGGACACTTTAAAATGCGCTTCTTTTGAAGGCATGACAACTAGCTTGGTCTGCAAACTAAAGGTTCATTCTAAAGTCAAACAAGCTTTGGGGCCTTCTGTTTTAGCAGCGCTTCTGCAGCTCAACCTAGGCCCCTTGAAAACAGCCAAGGCTAGCAACACCTCCCCCACCTACTCTTTTTAAAATAAAAAGATTTAAATGCACTAAAGCTAAAACTAAAACTGAAAAACACCGTTAGATCCACTGTCTACAGCCAAGCTCTATGTTACAACCATATCTGCTCTGACCCCACTACTGGGATGCACACGTTAAGAATTAGGAGCAGAGACTTACAATGCAAACCCAAAACCATAGCTACTCAAATCAAGACTCAGACCCCACCTCCAACCTACTACAATGTCAATCCCAAGACAAGGGCAACAGAATCCCTTTGGTTGTCACCTATAGCCCACACCTGGAACCCTTTAGATGCATCATTGGCAACTTCCAGCCTCTCCAGAAAATGACAGCCATCTCAAGGTAGCCATCAGGAACAAACTTGTCCTGGCTTACAGGCAGCCCATCAACCTCAGTGTCTCCTCAAAAACAGACTACCTAAGTCAGGGGTGAGCAAAATGTGGACCGCAGGCCAATGCAGCCTGCCAGGCCATTCTATCTGGCCCACAGACCCCTAAAAAATTTAGAAAATTAATATGCATCTGCTCCTGGCTGCCTGCCATGCGGCCCTCAATGGCTCGCCAAAACTCAGTAAGTGGCCCTCTGCCCAAAATAACTACCCGCCCCTGACTTAACTCCTATTCTCACCAAGACACCAGACCTTACAGTGGACCCAGATACCTGCAGTGCCCCTTCATCCACACAGATCACATCATCACTGGACCAAGTAATGCAGATTGTAAACATCCAAGGTTTGCTCTCCTACTCTTCTATTGTCATATATATCATCACCTGCTTACAGTGCCTCTCTGCTGTCTACACCGGATAAACAGGGTAATCCCTATAAGCAGCGACCTAATCAAATTGCGATTTTGTGATTTTCACAGAAACCACAAAAAAACGGTGGTTTCTGCAATTTTGCACAAAATCTCCAGGGGAAAGAAAAAAAAAAAAACTTACCAAAAAGAAAACGCTAACTCCCCAATGGGAGCCAGTGGCCGCTGAGGCCCAGCCTCACAGCCGGGCCGGGAGCAGCCAAGACAGCAGCCATCCCCTCCTGCTTCTGTTGCCAATTGTCTGAAGGCTGCTTTGCGTGAAGCCCTGCTCCACTCCGCCAGTCAGTGGCAAGGGGTGGGACTGCATGAAGGGTGGCCCTCTCCACCAATTAGCAGTTGAGTGGAGCCACACAAAAGGCAGCCCTCTTGGCCAATCAGCAATGAGGTGGAGGTGGTGGACCTGTTGTGAAAACACCGCAAGAATGGTGGCCGGCACCACAACTGGCCCGCACAATCACCCACCTGCCACCTCAGCCTCAGTAGGTCTCTACCTACAAGTAGGGATGAAAAAGCTCTGATCAGAACACTTGGGACCCCCCAGACAATCCATCGCTGACCTCAGAGCAGCTGTTCTTAGACAACAAAACTTTAAAAAATAATCTTGAAAGGGAATTGAGGAACAAGAAATCATCCAAACTGAGTTGCATTAAATATGGTCTAAATGAAGACTCTAGATTTTCATCCTATTAACTAGATTAGCTTTTATAACCCTTATGTCCCTCAATGGGTTAGCTGGCTTTGTTTCGCTCTCTCCTACCCACCTTGCCTCTCCCAGCAGCACCCCCTCCTTTTTCCTCCCTCTTCTCTACCTTTTGTATTCTAATCACTACTTTTTATTTAGAAGCTTTGCTTTGATGTTATGAAAGGACTACAGGAAAAAGCAAACCACTGCTTACAAAAGCTTCGGCATCTCTGATTTAGTAAGTCTGTAAGATGCAACCCTACCCTGCCTTGCATCTAAAGCTAAGATACGCCATCCTTATTTTGACTAGGGACTGTATTATGGAACACAAGACATGTTTTAAATAAGGCCTTTATTTATAGGTCATTTGCACCTCCAATGTTAAATGTCAAACAATACCTTCACTTTAAAAGCCCCATTTTACAGAGTTTACTCCTTTAAATTTCAGTAGCATCTACTGTTCCCCCATATTAAAAAAAAATGCCTGAATACATGAGCAGTCCCTTCCC
>NW_005843231.1:161457-162587 GCF_000455745.1 Alligator sinensis
TGTGTTTAAACTGCAAGTTAAACAATGTATACAAGTAGCCTGTTTACATCCAAATTTTACATTTATCATCTTCCCAATAGTGTAGCAGATGAGCCATAGCAAGATTGTTTATTGCTGCTGTCTCCTTGAGTTCAGAACAGAGATGTCAGAAAACAGGCCAGTTTGTTTTCCAGAGCCCACAGAAAGAGACTGTGAACCTTTCTGCACTTCTCCCCCTTCCATTTTGATCAAATGGCTTTTCTTCATTACCCCTTAAGAATTGCACGCTATTCGTAATACATCCTTTATAAAAAAATAAAAATTAAAAAAAAAAATCAAACCAAATATTAAAGGATAATCAGATACATTTTTCCAGTTTTTCACTTCTGGTCTTCCACAAAAGTTTACATCTAAACTACTAGGTAGAGCAGCAAGTGACACTAAACGCTTCAGATTTTTTCACCCAAGGCCTGAACATAAAAGTCAACTCCTCCACATATTTATCATACCCCCAACAACAAGCATTCAGATTTTTAAGGCGTTCCAATTATCTTGCACTGAAATTCCTACAATACAAAATATTTCAAAGGAGTCTGCTATTTTAATATTTGCATTCTCGATTAAGTCAAGTCTGTACAGTCCAGCCCAGAATTATTTAAAACAGGAGGCTCAACCTCTGGCCCACAGGCCCTTTATGGCCTGAAAAGCCTTGGAATCCAGCCCACGGGGCTCCCCAAGGCTCAGGAAATTTGGCGGTAGGGGAGCAGTGACAGTTAATCCTGCCACTTCTCCCCACTGCTAAAATCCCAAACCCTGGGCGGTAGGTCAGAGCCAAGCCATACCCGCTCCTCCTGCACAGTTGTGGCCCATTTCCCCTTCTCCCTGCCCCCAACTGAGTCCAGGCCACCCCACTTTCCCTTGGCACGGCAAGGTCAGGGCTGGGCCATAGATTCATAGATGCTAGGGTTGGAAGGGACCTCAATAGATCATCGAATCCGACCCCCTGCATAGGCAGGAGAGAGTGCTGGGTTCAGATGACTCCAGCCAGATGCCTATCTAACCTCCTCTTGAAGACCCCCAGGGTAGGGGAGAGCACAACCCCCCTTGAGAGCCCATTCCAGATTTTGGCCACTCTAACTGTGAAGAAGTTC
>NW_005843231.1:162597-163702 GCF_000455745.1 Alligator sinensis
CTCACCAATTCCCTTCTGTGCCCCCATGATGAACTTATAGGCAGCCACAAGGTCGCCTCTCAACCTTCTCTTGCGGAGGCTGAAGAGGTCTAGGTGCCCCAGTCTCTCCTCATAGGGCTTGGCCTGCAAGCCCTTAACCATACGAGTGGCCCTTCTCTGGACCCTCTCCAGGTTATCCACATCCCTCTTGAAGTGCGGCACCCAAAATTGCACGCAGTATTCCAACTGCGGTCTGACCAGTGCCCGATAGAGGGGAAGTATCACCTCCTTGGTTCTGTTCGTCATGCATCTGCTGATGCCCGATAAAGTGAAGCTAGCTTTGCTGATGACTTCGTCACACTGACAACTCACGTTCATCTTGGAGTCCACTAGGACTCCAAGATCCCTTTCCGCTTCCGTGCTGCCGAGCAGGTCATTTCCTAGGCAGTAGGTGTGCTGGACATTTTTCCTCCCCAGGTGCAGCACCTTGCATTTCTCCTTGTTAAATTGCATTAATTGTTTTCTGTCCATTTGTCCAATCTGTCCAGGTCTGCCTGTAGTTGTTCCCTGCCCTCCAGTGTGTCCACTTCTCTCCACATTTTTGTGTCATCCGCAAACTTGGACAGAGTACACTTCACTCCCTCGTCCAAGTCACTGATGAAGACATTGAAGAGTATCAGTCCAAGGACCGAGCCCTGCAGGACCCCACTGCCCACACCCTTTCAGGTCAATACCGACCCATCCACTACGACTCTCTGGGTGCGACCCTCTAGCCTATTTGCCATCCACCGGACTGTGTAATCATCCAAGTCACAGCCTCTTAATTTGCTCAGCAGTATGGGATGGGATACCGTATTGAAGGGCTTCCTGAAGTCTAAGTCAACGATATCTAACCCTACTCCTGCGTCCAAGTGTTTTGTAACCTGGTCATAAAGAAACTAGATTAGTCAGGCATGATCTACCTGCCAGAAACCCATGCTGGTTTCCCCTCATCATAATTTTTGCTGCTGGGCTCTCACATATATGAGCCTTAATAATCTTTTCAAAGACTTTACCAAGGATGGAGGTGAGACTGATTGGCCTGTAGTTGCTTGGATCCTCCTTCCTCCCCTTCTTGAAAATAGGG
>NW_005843231.1:163755-168931 GCF_000455745.1 Alligator sinensis
CTCCAAAATTTCCCCGCCAGTGGCTGTGCAATGACGTCGGCCAGTGCCTTCAGTACCCTCGGATGGAGCTCATCCGGGCCTACCGACTCAAAGGCATCCAGTTCCTCCAAGTGACTCTGCACCATCTCAGGGTCAACACTTGGTAGTCTGTCACCCTGCTGCTGCCTCTCTACAATCCCAGTGAGAGACTTGTCTTGCCCCTCACTTAGGAACACTGAGGCAAAGAACTCATTGAGGAGTTCAGCCTTGTCCCCCCTGTCCGTCACCAATTGCTTCTGCCCATTCAGTAGTGGTCCTGGGCCTTCCTTTTACTCCCTATGTATCTGAAAAACAATTTTTTGTTATCCTTAACTTGGGATGCCATCCTCAGCTCCATGGTAGGTTTGGCCTTTCTAACTGCCTCCCTAAAACTGCGAGCTGAGGAGGTATACTCCTCTTTAGTAATTTCTCCCTGTTTCCACTGCTTATATGCCTCTCTTTTTGCCCTTCCTGTTCCCTGTGTGGTCTAGGGCTGGGCCACACCCCCTTTCCTCCTGCCTGGCCAGGTTGGTACCAGGCCACTCCCCCTTCCTCCAATGGGTTTTGGCCATGCCCCCTCTGTCTACAGGGCTGGGTCAGGACTGAGCCACCCCCCACAACTGCTGGCTATAACCCCCTTCCCCAGGAGGGCTGGATCAGGGCCAGACTTCCCCCACAGCCCCCACCATGCCTGCCCTAGGCACCAGACTGGGTCCACAGGCCAGTTCTGGGCTGTGGAGGGACAGGGTACTGCCCATCTGGACAAAGAGGTTGAGAACCACTGATTTAAAGCAGTTCTCCCCATAGCAGAAGTTTACAGTCTGGAGATTAACACTAAAAGAGCAGGTGAGGTTTTATTCCTAGCTATGTCCAAGGATCCACTGATCCTCATAACTAAATCAATTTTGTGATGAACCAGGGACAGATATGAATATATTTATGTACATAAAAGGCATAAACACTTAAAATATTTATGTTTGCCTTCACAGAATATCATACTTGACAGACTACTCCGCTGAAAGAAATTGTGTCAAACAATGCAGAGACTTGCTGCACTATTAACTTAATAATTCATTTGGGAAGTGAAGACACAAAGCAAAGCAATTGTTTGTGTGGTATCTTTTGACTTCTGACTTATATTAAACCATTATTTCCCCTACCTACTCACACAAGCTTCATTAATAAAAAAGAAAAGGCAAGTTAACATGTGCCACTTCTGGCATCTCATCGTAAGTATATTCTTGTTTTTACTCACGAGGAGGCCACTTAGCCTCTACTATGCAATCCACTTTCACACTTCTCATGTCCTCAGTGGAAGACACCATATTAATCATAAATTAGTTTTCAGATATTAAAATGAGATGTATAAACATTTTAATATTTTAGTTCATTTAGTATTTTTTCATAAATATATAGATTGAACACCAATGCTCCAAACTTACTTGTATCATAAAGTTTGTTACCCATTTCGTCAAGGGTATAATTTCCACTGTATGTGGGACACAAGCATCTTTTCCCTGTCATCAAACTATGCTCTAGGTTTGATCTACATTGCAGCCTACACAGCTGAAAGGTTGATGGTATATCACAAGTCTGTTATCCATACTAGTCCCTAAACACAAGTAATACTCATTTGTGGATAATGGTTCCTTTTCAAGACTTGCCACTAGCAATGAGACATACTCTAGACTTATCTTCCCAGCAACATACATGTCACTATAATTTATGCCACTCTAAACTGTGCTTCTCCTGGTTAATTCATTTTCTTTCTACAGTACTGGGATCATATATAACACCCTAACCTGCTACAGGTAAAGCAGGAGAACAATGGCAGCTAGTGTCCTGCTGCTGTAAGGGGTGCTAAAATACACCTGAGCAATGTAAGGAAAAGGGCTATGCCCCACACTGTAGAGGAAGGCAAAACCCCGCCACAGTCTGTACCAATCTGATCATGGGGTAAAATTCCTTCCTGACCCTCTGAATTTAGCAATCGATCCGACTCTGAGCAGGGGGTAAGACCCTCGAAACCAGGAACCCTCAAGGTTTTAGCCCAAGCAGGAACATTAGCATATCCTAGTCAAAATCCCCAGTTTGGCTACAGCTAACACCCAATTCTGGAGTCCTTACACCTATGGATGTTGGCAAAGTCAAGTGCAGGGGTCGGCAATGCTTTTAGGTAAAAACACCCATAACCTCAACTTGTAAGATGTTGGTGTGCTAAGGGTGGATGGCAGAGGAGCCATGAGGGGCCTAATCCTTGTTGTGGCAGCACAGCCCCCTTCCCCACCCTCTGCCCCAAGGCACGCGTGCCAAGCAAAATGCCTGTGTGCACCATGCTCTGGCACCTGTGCCAGGGGTTTCCTACCCTGGTATAGTGCCTCAAACTGTTCATCAAACTCATATGCTCTTTGAATTTTTGTTGAATCTCTCATGAATGCTACAGCACCATCTGAGAACCTTTGCCACTCTTTAACAAATGATCTAGGCTCTAATAAATCAGGCTGAGTATGGTTAAGGTTCCCAAAAGAGCCCTCAAGTCCTACTGCAATTAGATGACTGTTTTTGCTACCTAATTCTTCAGCAACTCCAAGAGTTAAAATTCACACATTTCACAGCTGATACTCTAGCAACAAAGCCCTTGAATAGATATCTTACAACTGAGCAAAAACAGATTTTCATGAAGTTTTGATTTCACTAAAATTAAATTTCAGAAGTTTTCCTATTTACAGAGTAAACCCAGACTTTATAAAATTCTTGTCAAAAGCCAAGAGTTATGAAGAGACTTGTTTCAGGCCTGTAGCAGGCAGGGCATTAACCTGCAATCTGGTAAGAACAAAGTTCAAGACTCTGGCCTACTTGATTCAGACAAGGGACTTGACTTCCCTGGCAAGAGACCTGGGTAGACTATTTATTGCTCTAAGGCTAGAAATAGATGGCACCAAATGGAGCAGATGCGGAGTGCCAGGATGCGCCTGGCATAACTGATCCACCTCACTGGGCAAAACACAGATTGCCCATTGTCCCGCCATTGATCTTGTGGGACAATGGGCAATGTGTTCCTCATTAACAGAGATGTGCCCTGGAAATCTTTGGGGCACATCTCTAACAAGGGAAACCCTAGCTTTCTCAGCTTACAGAAACTTGCCCTGGAGACCACATCAGAGAGAGCTGCACACTCCATTGTGGTTCTGGGGCTGGAACCACCAGTGAACTGATTGGCAGCCTCAGTCCCAAGACTACACTGGAGCAATTTCCGTACTCCAGTGTGGTCCAAGGCCCAGGCCCCGCCAATAAGCTGATTGTCCATCTCAGGTCTGGGACCAGACTAGAGTGTCAATGGATGTCTGGGAAATCCCAAACAGGGGAACCCAGGCAGGTGCTCCCAGGCCTTCAGGGCCTGATCCTGCTTGCCCCAGGAATGGGAATTCTCAGGGCACATGGGATTGAGACTCTGAAACCATGGGAGTGCCAGCCCAGGGCTGCTGGAAAGCATCAGCAGCTCTGAGCTGACCACACTCTCCCACCATAAACCTAAAAGACATCTGCTGTAATAAAGCATCACAAATTGATTATAGATTTCATAGACATTAGGGCTGGAAGGGACCTTGGAAGATCACTGGGTCCAGCCCCCTGCCCAAAGGGCAGGAAGTCAGCTAGGGTCAAAGAATCCCAGCAAGATAAGTGTCCAAATGTTTCTTAAAAGTGTCTGGAGTAGGTGCCTGCAGGTGCTATTCCAGGCTCTGGGAACACGGATGGTAAAGAAGTTTTTTGCCTGATGTCCAGCCTAAAATGGTCTTCCAGGAGTTTGTGACCACTGGACGTTGTCTTTCGTTGGGGTGCTCTGAACAGGGGTTCCCCCCCAGATCCTGATGCACACCCCTTGTATACTTACAGGCTGCCACCAAGTCACAAGTTATGACCACAAGTTTTAGGCATTTGTGACAAGACAAGGGGGTATGGATGTTGGTTTGCTTCGCCTTTGTACCACCATAAAAATTTCCACCCCCTGGATTTGAGCAGAAATTCTATCCCTGTGCCAAGAAACCTTCCCTGGTGAAGGTCCATCAGACACATGCATGTATATGTACATGCATGTGTATGTACATATACATACACATGCATGTACATACACACTTATGTCAGCTCCAACAACTTTTTTTCTGAAGGGAAAAAAACATAATTTCAAAACAGTTTCCCTAGCCAAATTCCTTGAGCAAAAGCACTGTCTCCATGCTGGCTAGGGGGCCAGAGAGTTTAAAGTCTTCAGTCCCCAAGTGCGAAGCCAGGCATAAGTAAAATCGTATATTCTAGCAAGTTTTCTGATAGTTTAAGGTGAAGTCTGACAGGCTGAATGGAGCATGAGAGAATTTTTTGGAGTGCATGAAGTTAGAGGAAAATAGTGGGGGTGGGCAGGAAATGTAGAAATGAGACCTTCATACAACTCACGAGGAAGGCATTCCAGTTAGACAGCTTGTTTATAACCGGGATCATTAACGTGAGTCACAAAGGGAGTTGGTTAGTTTCAATCCTTTACTTGAACTGACAACTGCATTTACACCCAGGTGAACCGAGACACCGACCGGCACACAAGAAACATGTTGTTGTTCTTGTTAGCAATGAAATCTTAAATGGCTTTCAACTGCACACAATCTAAGTAATTTTACACCTCGAAACACTCACGCAAACATCATTCAGCTATTTCTTTATAAAAAATAAAAATAAAAAGCCGGTCTACCAGAGATGCTATGGACAGAAGTGACACGCAAAATATCACGCGTACAGCTCTATATAAACTGTCCCAATCATCGCATGGCTTTTGGCCTTATCTTAACCGTGATTATTACATGGATTACTAAAGGGAAAGCAATGCAGGCTTAATAAAAGCACTGATGCATTTCCTCACACGTGTCCTCTTAGTTCTTTATTTTTATTTGCTCATCTCTCTCCAAAGCCAAGTCTTGCCCTTGCTTAGATGGTAAGGGGTGGGGGTCTCTTCCCAAGCACTGTGCAAACCCCTGGAACAAAGGGCCAAGGCTCAGCGGGGGCCTGGAGGAGCCAGGGAGGGGAAGAAGGAAACGCCTCTCTTCCCAAAAATGGAGCCTGCCCCAGAACACGCGGCGCCGCCGCACTCACCCCTTGTAGTAGGCTTTGACGCGGA
>NW_005843231.1:168960-176820 GCF_000455745.1 Alligator sinensis
CCCGTCGCTAAGAGGCGACGGCTACCCCCGCGCCCCGGAGCGCCTCTGCCCCGCCCCCTGCCCGCGGGCTGAACCAAGTGCTCACACCGCGGGGGGCGGGCCGCTTCGAAGGTGCTCGGGGTTAGGAGGATTCCCCCCCTCCTCACACTACGGCAGTTGGTACAACCCAGGGCCGGAGCCGTGAGGCATGATGGGACTTGTAGTTCGCCGCGCGTGCTGGATCGGTTGGGACTGAGGGGCGGGCAGCGCCGGTGCGCCTGAATCCCCGTGGATGCACGGGGACAGGGTCGCCAGGATTGCTCAGCATCGGGCCAGAGGGCAGGAACTGAGCCAGTGATTCCCAGCCAGGGCAACCCCAGCAGCCTGGAAATCCTTGCAAGGCTGCCCCCAATGTTAAGCGTGCACACGTGCTTCACCAGACAAACCCGCAGATGTCAAAGCGTTGTGACCTGTTGCGGTTTTTCCGAGTTCTTTGCAATTATTCTAATTGTTCTGGTGTTGTTAGAATGGTTCTAATATCGTGTTAGAATTCTTCTAATATTTTTCTGGATTGCTGGGGGTAGCTGTGCTGGCCTAGGGACATAGGCAGGCAAGGTTCTTTGGGTAGATGTGATATCTTTTATTAGACCAACTGAGTAGTTGGGAAAAAAGTTCTTAGCAAGCTTTTGGGCGCAATCACCCTTCTTCAGGCATAGGGAGTCTCTGCTGTTCCTATGCCTGAAAAAGGGCGATTGTGCCCAAAAGCTTGCTAAGAACTTTTTTCCAACTATTCAGTTGGTCTAATAAAAGATAACACATCTACTCTAATATCCTTTCTGCCATCAAAAATGGAGTGAAAACTAAAAGTTGTCATTGTTCATGGGGTGTCTCGAGTCCAAAAAGGCAAAGAACCACTGGACTAAGCTTACCCAGCTACAAAAACTTATACTAACAACGCCAAGGGTATTGCTGCTGCTGTGTAAGATTTTGTATTATACGAGCAGCAATGTGTTACAAAAAGCTGGATGTTCTCTATTTTTAATAGGAAATAGCTAAGTGTTGTTGGGAGTTTAATTATGGAGACCTCTAAGTGTGTGGGCGATTAGATAACTAGTCCTCTACAAGCTGATTATTATTGTTGGCCATCACAGGACATTCCCACAAGACCTTGCACAGGCAGCATTTTTAGATTTTAAAATATACCTATCAGAGTACTCTGCTTGTGGCAAAGTGAGAACAGTCAGACTTCAAATTCTTCTGTTGGCTCCAATTAAACCAAGTACATGCCTCACAAAGCACTAGGTGATCCTGTTGACTTAAGTGCTTTGTTGGATTTAAGCCCAGTCCAGTTCCTGTTAACTTTAATGTCAGTTCCGCTTCCAATGCATGTGCTAAAACTGGCATCTAGAGCAGTCCATTTTCTCCTTCAAAATGTATTGTAAAGCTCCTTTTCTAGAACTGTGCTAAGAGTTACCACTGTGTTGAGTTTGTGATTGTGTCAGTTACTAAAACTGGCATGAGCTACAGTGTTCAATGCAGCAGCATTCAGGTGTAACAGAATGCAATTACAGAAATAAATTGCTCCAACAGTGTACTCAGATTTGTGAGTGAAACATCATTTGGTGAGGAACACTCTGAACTACTCAAAAAAAGTGAGCTGGTTGAGTGATCAACTGCATTATCTCTCCCCCTGCCACCATACACACCAATATGGCTTTTGGGTTGCATTTACTTCTGCAGGCAGTAAGTACAGGCAATTGATAACTTGCCAGAAGAAAACAGAAAGCTCTTTGTCAAATGTTTGACACTCCACCTACTTAAACAGCTGTGGCAACAGGAGCAACAGGTTATAGCTTATTGTTGGGAAAGGAAAATGAATCTAGAAATTTAGCTGCAAGATTGTCTAAATTCTACTTGATGACTTGCAACAAGCCAGACAGTCAATTCATTTGTTAAACACCTCAGAAAAAAATAAGGAATCCATGGACCTAACTTTCTAATAGCCAGTATTAAACAAGAGGTCTTGCATTTACCAAAGTTCCAGTAGTATGGCTACAATACTTAGAAGTCAGTCAAATGTGGTGGAATAGAAATCACGACTGGAAAACAGGCTAAAAGGCATGCACTCTTCAGGACAGATATAGAGACATAGGTGATGGAATAAGGCATGTCAATTAAGTGATTACTAAAAAGTGAGTGATTCTGCATACAAAAATCTGTTTCTGTCAAAATCACTTTGATAGTAGTAGTTTTTCTGCAACAGGCTTAAGAATCTGACCCCTAGTGTCAGAATTTATGAAGATCATCCACTGAACTGGTGATAGAGGGTCAGTACCTGTGTGAACTTCCTCTACAAGGAGATTAGAAACAATATAGCAACTTTTCATTGGAGTTTACCCTAATTTGACCTCAATATAAATAAATACTTTCTTTCTCCTAGATATAACTGGTCTAGTGATTTTGTTTGATCATGCCCTTGTATCAGATGAGAAACCCTGACAAATCTTGTTTTTGTTGCATGTGTAATGTCATGTTTTCAGAAAATAACATATCCAGTCTTGCAGATAAATTCCACTATCACAGATTTTGGCCAACCAGATTCTGTTTTTTCTCGCCCCATTCGATTCTATAGCGCATTGGCTGCTTGTGATTGCCTTCTCTTTGTCATCATTTCTCCAAGGCAAATGCTGTTTAGACTCTGTATGTACCAGACATATGAAACAGAAGTTTGACAGCAAGGGTAAAAAAAGCAGTCCTTGTGGAAGTTTATTTTAACATTGGTGCTTCCAAAGCACATGAATGCAAGTTAAAATTGTCATAAATAATTTAAGTGATTCCAACTGGGTATTTCTTGTTTGCATTCAGGTACAGGCTGGTAAAAATAATAATATTTATTTTGTTCATTGGACACAGGTTTCTAATATGGACAAACACTATTAGTCCTAGTTTCAAAACACCATCTCAGGGCACTGGAGGTGAACTAGCTATTAGAAAATCTGAAAGTTCCTTGTAAGGCAATAACATGTCTCTCCATTTGGGCTCCCATTGTCCCCGATTACAAATCCCTGTCTTTAAAGAAAATTAGTCCTAAACCTTGTCTGATGATAAAATTGAACAAGCATTGACCTGACCAAAGGATATTATACCTTTTCACAATAGGAGATGGCTCACCCATGAAAAAAGAGTCAGTACATTCAAAAGCTGTGGCTTTGTCATTGTTAACTGTGCAACCATCTGGAAAGCAGCAATTTATTTGAAAGTGTTCACCCTTGAGGCATGTGATACATGCATAGTATGAACTGTACCTATCAGCCACTAAACAGTTATGGCAGAGGCTCTTTCTGCCCAGGGTAGTTGTCTGGAATGGGAGCTATATGACAGAACAATTTTTATAACCACTAACAGTTATTTCTAGGGATTCTTGTAGAGGATACAATCTTATCACAGCATTTTTACATCCAAGTGGTAATAATATACCAGATCTTTTTACAGGTCAAGGATGTTGTTTCAGAAACCCTGGTTTCTCCTCGGAAAGCATATGATCCACGCCCCCCAGTGCTGCAGCTAAGTCATAGGCCTAGCATAGTTGTTCTTTTTAAGAACATTAGTATGGAAAACAGCTTTTGGCCCCTTCAAAAGCCATGGTCTTTGACTTCTACTGAGCTTCATGCTAAGTTTAGAGTCAATACAATGAAAGTCCAAGGCCTTTGCTCATTAGTTTACTTCTCTGAGCTATCCAGTCTACATGCAGCTTTCCTATCAGCCACCTATGGACAAGCATATTTCATAATGTTTGAATGTAAGCTTTGAAATCATTCTTCTAACCACATAACCATAAATGTATTGACAAAGTCCAGAACACAGTCTTAACCCTTAAATTCTGCCAAGGTCTCCCTGCTGTCTAGACAAGATGCAATTAGGTATATCCACATTAGTCTTTTGTCCATATCCAAAATCATAAAGAGACATGATTTTCCAATCATTTCAGGGCTCTAATGCTATTTTATATTATTTAGATTAACATGGATTTCAACACTGACCTTTATGTTTGCAGCTTTTGTCCCTGTAGAACTGAGGCGTGCAGCAAATTTTACTTGAATCACTAGGTTCATGTGTCCCTCAGGACATATTCAAGTCTTCCAAAACACCTGCCAAGTCATATCTCTGGCTAAGTCCTGCTGCCTCTATACTTCTTGTGGTCAAATACAGATGGCAACAAAAACACCAGCCATGGTTATTATGGCCCTACACAGCATAGCAAAAGTCATAAAAATGTCCACACAATACTGATTTTTTTTATGTCCAGGATTTCATAGCAATGATTATTGCATGTAACAGTTCAAAAGATGTCTTAAAGTAAACAAATCCCCTTGTTTTAAAATGTCTCCAGACTGAACCTTTGTTTTACGCCTTAGTGGTGCCTCCTACATGCTGTGCCAGTATGACTCCATCACTGATCATCATCTATTCTGACTGGAAACCCCCCCTGCAAGTTCTCATTGTAGCCCCACCTAAAAGGTCAGTAGTAGTGTGTTTCCCATCAGTCACAACTGCCGTAAACCTGCCAGCAAAACACACATTATCATCAAAACTAAGTCCACTATACTGAGTCCACTATTTGGCTATCTGGGTTAGCTTTTAACTCTTCAGGTCCCCAGCATTTTATAACTGCTACAGTGGGTTGTACTGTCCTATTCCCCACTATCTTTGCATTATTCTGTAGCAGATTACTAACCCAGTTCAGGAAATCATCTGCATTCAGAGTCCCTCTGTTTTTTGCTCATTTTATTTAATACTAAACAAAAGTGTATTGCTCTTTAACCATAGCTAAAAAAGAACTTATACGATGGGGAACTCCCTACTTGAGAGCACGGAGGCGGAAAGGGATCTTGGTGTCATTATTGACTTCAAGATGAACATGGGCCGACAATGCGAGGTCATGGTTGGCAGGGCTAACAGGACCTTGTCGTGCATCCACAGGTGCATCTCGAGTAGAGCCAGGGAGGTGATCCTCCCCCTCTATGCGCCGCTGGTCAGGCCGCAGCTGGAGTATTGTGTCCAGTTCTGTGCGCCCCATTTCAGGAGGGATGTGGACAACATGGAGAGGGTCCAGAGGAGGGCCACCCGCATGATCCGGGGACAACAGGGCAGACCCTACAGTGAGAGGCTGAGGGACCTGAACCTATTCAGCCTCCACAAGAGAAGGCTGAGGGGGGACCTGGTGACCGTCTATAAACTCACTAGGGGGAACCAGAAGGGTTTGGGGGAGACGCTGTTTCCCCTAGCCCCCGCTGGCATAACAAGGAGTAATGGGCACAAGTTGATGGAGAGGAGGTACAGATTGGACATCCGAAAAAATTACTTCACAGTTAGGGCGGCTAGGAGCTGGAACCAACTTCCAAGGGAGGTGGTGCTGGCCCCTACCCTGGGGGTCTTTAAGAAGAGGCTGGATGCCTACCTGGCTGGACTCATTTGAGTCCCGTTTTTGTTTTTAGGGTTTTTTGTTGTTCTCCCGCCCTGGCGGGGGGTCGGGCTAGAAGATCTATTAGGTCCCTTCCGACCCTAAAACTATGAAACTATGAAACTATGAAATCATTCAGGTCCATCCTAGGGGTAATGCTATAAAACAGTCTCTAGCGATTGAATGAAAGATTCAGTCCTGTTCAAATTTACAAAGCAAAATTCCTCATCATACAAAGTCACTCCAAACTGCTGTACTTCCCTTTGCCAGCTCACCATAACTAGAGGAGATTTTGTATTCATTTTTTCAGAACTGTCTGTGCATACTGTGTCTTCAGGAGACGGCCTTTGTGTCTGAACCTCTTGCATCCCTGCTTCCCCTGGGTCATCAGAGTTGAACACTATACTCTCAGACTACTGTTACTATATTGTTGAACAATATACTGTTCAACTCTGTTACATCAGTAGTCTGAGAGTTGCCAGCTCTATGGCGAGGGTCTAATTTTTTCCTCATTCATCAGCTTTTTAGTCTTTTCCACTCTTGGGATTAATCTCTCCCTTAATCTGTTGGCCAGAAAGTCTCTTACTCTTAAACCCTGTAAAATCCTGTTTTGTACTCTGACTTATTTTCCCCACACAGTACATTTTATTACTCCCAGCCTGCCTAGACTCAGATACTCCCTAGTTGTATTTACATTCTGGCTTTTATTATCCTATCTCTGTTTGGTTTGATTTTGGTACTTAATCACTTTTGTTTAGAAGTATAGATTACCCATGAAAAAAATCACACTTTTAAAGCATTACATACATCTTTTGAAGACTAGAGATAAAAGTAAGAATTCTGAACTGCACTAAAAATACTGCCAACTGCAGAAAAGAGATACGCAATCTAGCATTAAATGAGCTAGCTTATATCCTCAAAGCTTTAATCATACACCACCATTTTTGGGAAAAAGCAATTTTACTGGCATCTTTCAGTTTATAGGAGACCTTACTGTAATGTGCAAACACTCAGTCACTAGTTGGTTCTTCATTACTCCTGTAGTATCTCGTTTGGAATTAACTTCAACAAATTCACAAAAAGCTTAACTTAGCAAACACAGGTAGTTTGGGATATGGTTCAGAAGTTTCTGTTTTATGTTGATGCACCAGTTCCCTTTCAAGTTGTTCTGTTCTCTTGTTCCTTCTCCTGTTTTAAAAATTATTCTCTTCTCCTGTTTTAATCCAGCCTTTGTTTGAAAGGACAGTATATTAATTAAATCAGATCAAATCAAATCAAATCAAATCAAATCAGTCAATGAATAAATACATCACAGCCCCAAGTGACTTGTTTTAAAATGTCTGTTTCAAAGAAAAGCTAAGAACATTTTATCTATCTATCTATCTATACATATACGTATGTATGGACACACACACATTTTAGGTGTAATATTTTAGTTAAATTAACTAGGAAGTCCCCTGACTTAAACGGACCTGTAAAAGTGTGTGTGTGTGTGTGTGTGTGTGTGTGTGTGTGTGTGTGTGTGTGTGTGAGAGAGAGAGAGAGAGAGAGAGAGAGAGAGAGAGAGGGAGCACATTTAGGAGTCATCATCACTAAGGTGTAAAACAAGGAGACAGACTGGAGGTATTTTAAAACAAGGGGATTTGTTTACCCTCAGATATCTTTTGAAATCTTACATGTAATATTAATTGTTATAAAAACCTAAATATAAAATATCAGCATTGTGGGGATGTGCTTATTATATTTGCCGTGCTGTGTACAGCCACAGGAATAATCATGATTGCTGTTTTTATTGCCCTCTGTATTTCAGCCCAAGGGGTATAGAAGTGGCAGGCGTTATCTCTATGACTTCTGTCAGTTTTTTGCTGTATTATTTTGCTGTAGTTTAGCCAGCCCAAATGAATGGAACTGGAATGCCACTGACAAACAAACCTGCCAATACACACTGACAATGCAGACGCACAAGCTGTGTGTATATCTTTACGGTTCTGTTTAAGTTTGTGAAATCCAGTTCCCTTCCTGTGGGCTGCCTAAACCACAGTAAGATCCAGGGCACTCCCACTTAATTGTAAAACTTCATGCATTGCCCATGCCTGTCACAGGGCAGGGGCTACACAAGTATGCTGGGGAATTAGCTTAGATGGTAGATGTGCGGGCTGTCTCCAGATCCCATCCTCATCGCCATGTGCGGGCGGCAGGAGCAATCCGGGCTCTTTTTCGCGCCGTGCGGGCTGTGGCCAGCAGCCCGGGCACGCTAGGTCGGAGAGAACAGGCGACACGCTGGAATTAGGCACGGACGCTTAATGGTTGATTCAAGATTGTTTACTTACACCAAAGATGGTCGCAGTGTAGGCTGGACAGTTTCCCAGGCACAGCTCCGCTTAAATCCTCGTTTGAGGACTCAGACAATATTCGATCAC
>NW_005843231.1:186966-187169 GCF_000455745.1 Alligator sinensis
ACGCTTAATGGTTGATTCAAGATTGTTTACTTACACCGAAGATGGTCGCGGTGTAGGCTGGACAGTTTCCCAGGCACAGCTCCGCTTAAATCCTTGTTTGAGGACTCAGACAATATTTGATCACTCCCACGGAGTTGTCGAGGCTCCGTGGATCCTTTTGTTCACTCACAATTCACTCACACGAAGTTTGCTAGGCTCCGTGG
>NW_005843231.1:187206-189433 GCF_000455745.1 Alligator sinensis
GTGGGTCCTTTTTTTGCGCGCAGGGAGAGGGATACGTCGAGGTTTGCGCTTGGTGACAGGGAGAGGCTAGAGGCTGATCAGACCCCTGTTGCCTGCTTTAAATGCGCTGGGTCCAATAGGTTCCGCAGCGCTTAGAGATCTTCACACAGCGTGAAGTCTCCTCCTCCTGGTGTTCGTGGAGTCCTCCCTTGAGGGGGTTCTCCTCGGAGTTCTCCAACTTGGGCGGAAACCACCCAAGTCTTTTATACGGCTAGCAAGCCCATCACTAGCCGCCACGTGTGAATAATTTAACGCAAGCCAATAATGGGATTCGAATTAGAATACAAATGGCCTCCTTGCAACGTGCATTTCTGTGCTGCAACAAGAAATGCACCCTGCAAAGAAAGCTACAATTTGGCGGGAAAATAATTCAGTGGTGCCAAAGCACACACAAAAACAAAAATCACACCTTTGGGTTGTGACAGTAGAGTGTTTGCTTAGCACGCAAGAGATAGCAGGATCAATGCCTGCATTTTCCAGTGTTGCCTTTTGTCCCGGCATGCCTACACTGCAGCTGAAAGGGAGGCTGGGGTAAAGGGCCCATCTGCTCGGAGTCCCTCTGGAAGGAGGCCACAGGCGAGAGTCTTTGGAGAAGCTCCACCTTCTCCTCTGTTCCTCACAGCTGTATCAACCAATGCATCTCAAGCAAAACTAAGGAAGTTTTTCTCCCTCTCTACTTGGCACTGGTGAGGCTGCAGCTGGAGTACTACATCCAGTCTGGGTGCCGCACTTCAAGGATTTGAAGAAGCTTGAGAAAGTCCAGAGAAGAGCCACTCATATGATTAAAGGCCTGAAGAGGAAAGGCTGACAGATACGGGACTGCTCAGCCTGAAAAAGAGAAGACTTCGGGGGGATTTGGTGGCAGGAGGGAATCAGGGGCTAGGCAAACAACTATTCCCCAAAGTGCCACAGGGGAAAACTAGGAGCAACGGTCATAAACTCCTAGAAGGTTTCAGATTGGATATAAGGAAAAGCTTCTTCACAGTTCGTGTGACCAGACTCTAGAATAGACTCCCAGCCAGTGTGGTGCAGGCACCTACCCTGGAGATCTTCAAAACGAGACTGGACGCACATCTTGCTGGGGTTATTTGACCCTGGCAGTCTTTCCAGCCCAGAGCAGGGGGGCTGGACCCGATGATCTCACGAGGTCTCTTCCACCCCTAAACTTCTGTGAATCTGTCATGACCTGTAGGGACCTCAGTGAGTCCTAAATGGGGTTTTGCTCAAAGCTGTTATGTTGTTATACGGTGTGCGCTACGATGTGATATGTGATATGATGTTGTATGTTATGTGATATTAGGTGATGTTATATGGTGTGAAATATGTTGTGTGATGTTATATGATGTACTTTATGTGATATGATATGTGTGGTGTTATATGTCATATGATATATATATATATATAGATATAGGTATAGATATGATAGGTCATATGATGTGATGCGATATGCTGTATTGTTATGTGATATGCAGGGATCCTGGTTTTCTCTGATAAAAAAATCTCCAATTTTCAGATTAAAAGTAGTAACCAAAAATCCACATTTTCCCCTGATTAAAATGAAATGCACTAATATATCGATAATTGGAAAAAAATCTTAATAAGCTTTCAGGTATAAAAATACCCTTCGTCATAAATACCCATTATACCCAAAAGCTTGCAAAGAAGATTTTTTTTCCAACTATTTGAGTTGTTCTAATAAAAGATAGCAGATTTACTCAAAGACCCTTGTCTGCCTGTGGCCTTAGACCAACACGGCTACGACCGATACACCACTAATGTATCTATCCATCGATCCATCTATCTAAGACAGATAGATCCATACACAGAAATCGGTGTTTCGTTTTAATCACTGAAAATGTGGATTTGGGGTTCCTTTTTTTAATCCAAAAATTGAGGGGGGAGGGGGGCTTATCAGAGAAAACCGTGATCCCCCGTGCTATGTGATATGATGCGATGTTATGTGATATATATAGAGATATATATAGATATGTATATGTGATATATCTATGTGACATGTTACGTGGTATGTGCGACATGACATACGTCCATGTTATGCCGCGTGTTATGACACGTGCGCTACAACAGGCCGCAGGCGCTGCGCTGAGCTGAGCTGCGCCGCGCGGATCCCACGTCCTCCCCCTTTTCCCGGCAGCTTCCACACGCCGGCGGTCGACACCGCCTACAGGCG
>NW_005843231.1:189460-190473 GCF_000455745.1 Alligator sinensis
CCCCCCCCCCGCCCCGCGCGCAGGCCCCGCCTACCACGCCCCTGAAGGGGCGGAGGGGAAAAAGCAGCGACCACGTGACCCCGCGACCCCGGCCCGTCCCAGCCTCCCAGCGGCTCGGCGCATGCGCAGTACCTCCTTGTGAGGGAGGAGAAAAGATGGCGGAAGCGGGGTGAGGGATCCGCCGCGTCTGCGGCTGTGCGGCCCGGCCCGGCCTTAGAGAGGCTCCGGGGCGGCGGACAGCGCCCAGCTCGGGCGCGAAGGAGGGTGCGAGCGGCCGGGCCCCGCGCTGGGCGCCCACCTGACTCGCTCGCTTGTCGCTTAAGCGGCTCAGCGGCCTGTGCCACATTACGTGTATCGTGCCATTCCCCGGGGAAGCGCGCAATGAATGGGACCCAGCCGTGCGCGCAAAGGAACTGTCGCAGGAGAAAAATGACTGTCCAGCTCTAAAAAGAGCCGGCCCATTACAAGTTAGTGCTTGACAAGGTGTAACAACTCCCTAGCTGGTTGCCGTGCAGTTTTCCTTCGCAGGTGTGCTTCGCACTGTCTCTGCTTTGGGTGAAGAGCCCTGCGTTTTGCAGAGTAGCTTTCTCTCGTGTTTCTGCAGTTCGAGATCATCGGTGGAAGAATATCCTCAGTTGTAGGGCAGGGCAAAGGGGGTTGCATTGCAGGAGGAGATGTTTAAGGACGTCCGACTGGGCCAGCCCCGTTGGTTCAATTTAGCCCTGTGCTGTTGCATGTTACATCATTGTCCAGTTTGTAAATGTATAAGCCTGGTCTTAAAACTCATTAGGGTTTGTTCTTCTTTCCTTTAAAGCTTCAAAAATACATGATCGAGTGGAAGTATTCAGAAATGTAACTATTGCTGAGAGAGCACCATATATGAATGGTACTTTTTTTTCTTTATTTACAAGATGCCCTGTGATGACTTGTCAAAGAGAATCGAATCAGTTTTATAATTGTTATTCTTCAATAGGGAGATGTTATCCATGAGTCACAAAATACTCACCTGCTGA
>NW_005843231.1:190504-206593 GCF_000455745.1 Alligator sinensis
ACACATTCCCTGGGTCTTCAGCTCTAAAAAAGCATTTATTTTGGAAAACTCTCTGTGTGACCTAAATAAAGGTGTCTGTTAGCTGTCATCAATGGAAACCCTTATTCTAAGCTACAACTCATAAAAGGCATAATATTATATATCACAGGGCTAGATGTTAGTTCCATTATGTATTAAACTGTACTCTACCAAATACATAGGACCAGGGTTGGACATGTAATTCGGATGTAAGTCACTGGGTTCAGGAATAGATCATAGGCTATCCCCAACAAAACTTTTGCTGTCTTTAGTTATGTTATGTTTTCTTCATGTAGCTACTGCATGAGTTTTCAAGAAATTAATACAAGTGAAAGTTTGGAGACTAAAAGCTGTTTTTGAAAAAGTGAGATCACTTGAACTAAGGAATAACTACTAGCTCCTAGAAGTAGTAGACTGTTATCCTCTGGTGGAAGGACTGAAGTGGGAATGCACACATCCTGCCAGTCTTACCACCAATCATATGTATTAATGATGAAAAACCTAATGCATTATTTCCCTTAGTGAGGATAATTTAGTGGAGTTGAGCAAAATTCTGTTGAAATGAACAGATATTTTAGTTGTAGCATTATGGTGAAATGCACCCATATTCTTCTCAGGAAGAAAATGTTTCAAAGTTTGAATTTAAATTTAAGCAAAATGAGTGTGGTAATTTCATGAGTGTTATATTTTTATTTATCAAGACAAGCAGCTTAGCTCACATGTACATTGTTGTGGTCTGCCGCATACAATTATAGCCTTTGTATTTTAACATGTAATAGGTTTCCCCTCAGTCCATGTAATAAAGGTTTATATTTCTGGAGCAGGAGGTCTGCCACCATGAAGTTCCCAGTGGCAACAGTGTGCAATAGAGTGGCCATCTAGAGCTCCACAGTTGTAGGAATCACTAGTCTAATATTTGACAAGTTACTGGGTATTGGGCAGTGCCCAGCAGAAGCTTGTTATGCTTGATAATACTTTTTTTTTCTGCTGATCCCTGTAAGTTTCTAAAGGACTGCTTTCTGTGCCCTTCCACTTTTTTCTTTAAAAAGAAACTTCTCTCCTACCTCTTCCTATAAAAAGCCTTGCTTTTTTGTTGTTGTTCATGCCTCATGGTCAATGCTTTTGTTTCATTTATAGTTTGTGTTAGAAACTGATGTTGTGTTTGTTTCAATTTTAAATAATGCTTCTATGGATAGAAGTCATCTTCAACTAATGAAGGAAGAGAGGCAGGTTAGGAAAGATCAGAAAGGCTGCAGAATTAGAGGGAATCTGTTACTTCAATTGGGAGGGGAAGAGCAGCCAGAATTGCTTATCAATGGATTTCCTCCCTAGAATGTTGCTGTGCTTCAGAAGGCATCAGAGATGTGGAGAAAAAAATGCCTTTACAACTTTTCTGTTTCCAGAGGGCTAAAGCTGGTGATTTTAGGGGGGGGGGGGGGGGGGGGGGGGGGGGTTGTTTGTTATTTTGTTTGTTTGTTGTTTGTTTCTGTGTTTGTTTGTTTTAAGTATCCCAGTGCAAGTGTATGAAGGGGTTAGCCAGAACTGCAGTGAAGAAGGATGTTAAAGTAGACCTCCTGCATAACTTGGTGGTTTTGCCTATGATTCCTGGATGCTTTTGATACATCTTAAATGTTTTTTCCTTTCTCTGAAGAATTTTCAATAGAAAGTCTTAACAAACTTAAAGCTGTGTCTGTGCTCAGGTTATAGAGAGAAAGAGGAATTACTTTCTTAGGAAGCAAAATGAATTGCCCATGAATATTAATTGGAGGAACTTAATTTTTTTTACTTGGTATAATCTATTCTTGTACATCTGAACTACATATATTTCAATTCCTCCCAGGCTGGAAAAACACTGCACAACCATGGAGAATGAATCAAACACAACAACGTGTTCTGCATCTACAACTACTAGCACCACCACCTCCAGGACACAGCCACCACAGATATCTGTCTACAGTGGTTCTGACCGACATGCTGTCCAGGTACTAGACTCTGAGATGCTACATACAGAGAGACGGAAAGGGGTGCTCAAACACAGGCTACATTATCTGCTTATCAAAACAGGTTGTATAGTGCTGCCTTCCAGCTAAGGTTTAACATTTAATTCTTCCTCTCTCCTGGGTCTCAGTGTCTGACTAAATAGTTTTCATGAAACACTGACTGTTTATAAAAGGTGATTGGACTTATTAGTGGTTGAGTACACCAAGGCTGTCTGATTTTTGAGTGGCTGAGGGCCACAGATTACCCCTCTGACATTTTCTATGTGGGCTACATGCCATGGTGTGGCACTGTGTGGGCATCCTCCCACTGCATGGGTGCCCCACCAACTACATAGTGCCAGTGCCACTCCCCCCTGCACATTGTGTCACATGGCCTCTGCCACACTATGTGGCCCTTGCCCTACTGCATGCCCTCCTTTCCTCTATACCCTGCTGCGCTCCTGCATTGCATAGAGTCCCCTGAGTCCCTCAGCTGCAGGCTCCCTTGGCTGTTCTGTTCTGTGCTGTGCTGCCCCTCAGGGATGGGAGCAAGAAGGAGAAGCTGGAGGATGGAGCAGAGGCCTAGAAAGTCTGATGGGGGCAGGAGAAGCTGGAATGCTGGGGTAGTAAGGTCTGAATTGTGAGCCCAAGGGCCACATCTTAACCCCTCAGGGGGCTGTATGTGGCCCACAGATTGCTAGGTAAATGGTCCTGGTGTAAGCTACTGGCCTGTCTCCCCAGACTAGGACGGACTAATGCTATGCATGGTTCACTAACACAAACGTTTGCAAAGCAAACAGAAATAAAGCTGTTCCCCTGACCAGGACAGGCTACAGGGGCCCAAATGTTTTCCTTGTGCCTTTCTGCTCAGGGACTTGTCATAAGAGCCATCCGCTCCCTCCTGCAATTCTTGCCCAGTGTCCAGGTCCTTACAGGACCCACCTCATCCCTTCACAGTTAGGTTGGATAATTGAACCAAGCTGACTGATTCTCAAAGAGACAGTCCACTGTTGCACAATTCCCTCCTACAAAACTTTGTTAATCTCAGGGCAAGTTCTACAGTCTGAAGTACCCATATTTATAGTTTGCCTCTACCGCTTGTATACCTAAATATAAATGGCCTGTGTGCGTGTGCGCGTGTGTATGTGCTTTGGGGTCTCTGCACACAAATGCTTCAGGTTCTTTTCATGCTTATGGGTCATCAAGAGTAGACAGCTCCTCTCCTGCAGGATTTCCTGAAGCTGTTCTGCCAGTTGCTTATAGGTATACTGAAGAGAAGCTAGAGTTACTGAAACCTTTCCAGTTCCCCTGTGGAGCAGTCTGGGTATCAAGTAAGAAATTTGACTCCCTGTAACATAGTGAATTTCTTATGTTCCCATTTGGTTTCACCTGTGTCTGTTTATTTTAAAATAGCTTGAGCAATAACAGCTGCTCACTGAATCGTTTTGCAGTCTTTTTTTTTTTTTATCATATACAACCAGAAGCTCATTTCTTCATAGTCTGTTCTGAGAAGTGATCATCTTCTGTCTCAGTCATTACTCGTCCATTTTATTAGGTCATAATCTTCCCAATCACTTCTTGTAATTGCTACCTCTGTCCATTTCATGTAAAGGATTTTAATTTCTTTTGAAGGAAGTTTCCTTGGCTGGTTCTCTTCTCTAGCCAGTCTCATTCCAATCAAAGTTGGAATCTTATAAATCTTGCAGTCCTTGTCACTCTTATCATAATATTTATCTTTATCCCACTCATTGTTTTCTGTGGGTTTGGAGGGTTTTGGAGATTCCTAGCTATCTTCACAAACCTCCAACCATTTGGTTTTCAAGGATGATACCTTGACTCATTGCTGTCCCAGAGTGAGTAGAACCCCCAGTAATCCATTTACCGTGGTGCTGGTATTCAGCTGCAGACTGCACCTCCTTCTGTTTCTTTTGCCTCTCCAGAAGCTGCAGGGGGGTTCCCTGCTCTGCCTTTTGGTATTTCTGTTGTATCATTGGCCCTACGAATATAATGTCCTTCATCCTGTCCCCCGAAAGTGGGGGCATGATGGGCTTGGAGAGAGATGTTTCCTTGCTGCCTCCATTTTTTCTATAGCTATTTTGATTTCTTCTCTTCTCAGGGCCAGTCATCCCTGTGCATTTTCCAGCACTTTTAAATTGCCAGACTCCCTCCCCAGTCAAGGAGGGACCAGCAGTAAACTCAGTGTTTTTCACATTCTCCCTGCAGGACCTAGTTTATTAATGCACAAAGAGAAACTTGCAGAATAACACGAAAAAACCCCCACTGACCAGAACTAGCTGGACGGGTCCAAAAACCTTTCCCCCTGCATCCCTCCAGGACCCTCCATAGAAGTGAACCATCCTTCTACTGTCCTTCCCCCAATTGAGCTCTTGGCCCTTCACAGTGGGGTCTGATAGTCACAGAAGACTTTTTTTTTTTTAGCTCTGTGGTCCTTAAAGGAGTGGAACACCTTTTTACAAATAAAAATGGTACTGTTATACAGACTAGATATATTATGTTTCTTATAGATATGTAGTGGAATGTATTAATTGCCTTAAAAATACCAAGAGTCCCTGGAACCACAGTCTTCTATGCTAGCAGGGTCAGTTCAGCTCTGCACTATTTAGTGTATTGTACAAGTTAGTTTTTTTTCTGATCAGACTTTAAAAACCAAAATGCTCAATGTGTAGATAATAATATTGAAATCCTGGCACCATTGAAGTAGTGACTTCAGTAGGGCCAGGAGTTTATTTTAAAGGTCCTGTAATACATTTCTTTAAGCAGGAGTTTGCCTCGGTGTTTTTTGCTTCCTTATTTATCTTCAGTCTCCTGCTGTTGTCCAACATTTTGTGCCAGTTATCCACTTGGCAATTGTCCTGTGCTCCAGGAGAACCAGCTTTCAGTGATGCAGTGTTTAAATGTAACTTGTAAAATGACTTAAATCAAAGAACAGGCTACGTCTGTAGGCCAGAACATGTATGTTAGCCGCATTTTATAATTTACTTGAAGAGCGGTTGTTATTTGGGGACTTTAGCATTATGTAGCTGGAGGAGAGTTTTATGTCCTCTCTAGGATAACTTTCTATAATAGTATCCATAAGATGTTGATTTCATAGTTGTCTAATTGCGTATTGGTATATTGCAGGTCATTCAGCAGGCCTTGCATCGTCCCCCTAGCTCGGCTGCTCAGTACCTTCAGCAGATGTATGCAGCCCAACAGCAGCATCTGATGCTGCAGACTGCTGCTTTGCAACAGCAGCACTTAAGTAGCACCCAGTTTCAGAGTCTGGCAGCTGTTCCACAGGTGAGAGACTGAAGCACGTTGGAAAGTAATGCTCTAGGACTGAAAAATTAAACTGCTACCAAGCCTAAAGCTTAAGTGCCTGATACTTAACATATCACAGTTAAGTGTAGCATTTTAATGACTTGATTCTTTTAAATGATCTCTGTTATGCACTGCCAACACACTTGAGCATTTTGTGTATTTTCATAAAAGTCTCTTGCACCATACAAATAATTGCATAAGCAGTAAAAAAAATCTCAGTGATAACAGGAAAAAAAGCCAGATGCCTCCACTCTTCAGCCTTCCTTCTTTCTAAAAGTTTATGCTGAGGGAATGAACATAACACATACCTCAGAAGAGATAAGATATAAAACATTATTGTATTTATTTTGATAATTCATTGTGTTTTACTATGGCATGAAGTTACTTTATAAGTAACAGCAAATTTCAGTTATAACCTTGACATTGGAAAAGAAAGAAGTTTAAAAAAAGAGCACTTTATTCTCATTTGCAAAGGCTGTATCACTAATGCATATGTTAGGCCTCTTCAATACTTACTGAAGTCAAGGTAAAATTTTCTGTTGACCTCAAAGGACACTGGATTGGGACCAATGTTCTGGAGAGAGAGGTAAGTACTATCATTTAACATGTGGAGAAACTGAGTTAAAGATTTCAAGGCTATAAACTGTTGTTAGAGATTGGATTAAGGCTGGAGAGTTCTTAGCTCCCACTTCTGTGGCTTTTCTGCTGGCTGATGTGGATGTGTTGGCTTATGAATGTTTCTTCCACTCCCTTCACCCCAACTCGTGTATTTACAAAAAAATCAGATATATGTACACATTTACATTGGAAAGCAAATCATAGGCCTAAAATAATTCCGAATGATTTAAAAGGCTAATAATCAGCTGGCTGTTGTCTGAGAGAGAATTGTGTGATTTATATGAGGAAAGGCTGAAAGAACTAGGGTTATTAGTCTGGAGACTATGAGACTTGAGGGAGGGGGAGCTTTGATAACAGCCTGCAAATATCTGACGTGTGACTGGAGATGGACTTTTTCCTGTGGCTGTAGGGCATGGGACTAGAAGCAATGGCCTCAAACTTTCAGAAATTTAGGTTGGAGTTAGGGTGAACTTTCTGGCTACAAGGCTGGTTAAGCATTGGAACAGGCTACATAGTGAAGCTGTGGGATCTCCATCCCTGGAAGTTTTCAAGAACAGGTTGAACAGACACTTGATTGGAATGATTTAGTCAGGGATGATTTTGCCTTGAGCAGTGCGCTGTACTAGATGACCTCATGATGTCCCTTCCTGTCCCATTTTCCCATGATCTGGATCTAAATTTGTCAAGACTCAGCAGAAGGTAACGAATGCTGCGTGCGTATTCAGTAAGGAGCCTAGTATTTAAGGAAATGGACTGAAATCTGTATTTGGAACTTAATCTTGAAGTTCTTACTCCAGGAGGCCTACATTAAAATTGGGGGATGAGGTGTGACTTCTTGTATGAGGAAAACAGGATTGCATTCTTAATTAGTCTGAAGATTGTGTTTCCTTGACGTTCATCTACGTTTTAGACTTTTGTCCATGTTGCAGGTAACACAAAGCAAAGCAGAACTAGCCATAATCAATAAAGGTGATTTTTCTTAAACATGCTTTAGGGGATGGGGTGGGGTATCCAACAATATTAAAAGAAAAATGACATTTTAAAGTATTTGTGATAGAATCTATAAACATTTAGGAAAATTTTATTTATCTGATCTGTTACGAATTAAACATACCGCTGGTGGAAAAGCCCCAAATTATCTCAATAGGATTTTATTGTAGTATTAGAATCTGTATTCTAGCAAAACTATAATAAATACAGTTACAGTAATGTATTAATGGTCTGGTAATTTAGAATTAAAAGGCTGATGTTTGTCTTGTATGTCAGGATTTTTTTTTTTTTTAGCTTGCCCATAAAAAATGTATCTCCTTGAAACAAAGAAAGAGATTTCTTTCTCTCTCAGGCTTCAAAATATTTTAATCATTTTACAGTGCTAAATGCCAACACATTAAATATTTAAGCAGTTTTGGATATATACAGATAGAAAATCAAACATCTTGCCTATAAACCCAGGGGACTAAATTCAGTGACCAGAGAGGCCGCCTCCTAGTTTGTTCCTGTATTTAGTAGTTTATGCCATTACGTTATTTTTTTCTTTGTCATTTGGTATAAAAAAAATGAAATAACAAAACATTTAAGTCTGAAAACTTTTTCTGGGGGATAATAACTATTAATTTTTGAAGACCGGCTATAGCAAATAATTTTAATTATAGTATAAAACAGCTTTAGAAGGATTATAGTCAAAACTGGGTTTGTTTGTTGTTGGGGTTTTTTTAATAGATTTTCAGTGTGCACAGTGGACTGTACACCTTGTTCAGTCATTAACAGTGTCCTGGGTTCTACTAATATGTGTTCTTTGTATAGGTCCTGAATCTGTAGGGTTCAGGATGCCTGCAACTTAAAGATGAGTTTGATACCTTGCAGGTTTAAGTCCAAAGTCGTACACACTCTGCTGAAAGCATTTTTCTGATTCTTCTAGGAAAATATTTTGCAGGTAATTCAAAGAGAGAGAGTGCATGTTAAACTAGAGGTTGGATTTCTGTTGGTTTATGTAATAATATCCACGTTATTTAAACAACTTTGATTTCAGCTTAGATGACACATTTGACACATGTTCTTGCTATTTAGGCAAGTCTGTCAGGTGGGAGGCAGTGTACATCCCCCACTGGGAGTGTCACTCAGCAGTCAAGCATGTCACAGACATCGGTATGTATCTGAACAAGGCTCTCTATCCCATCCTAGCCTTTGATTATAATACAACTACTTGAAAAGAAGACAATTATTTTAATGTTTAAATAGATGAATCTGATTTAAAATTTCATCACAAGATACTGACAAAATATAAGTTGAGGTAAAAAGACCTGTTAGATCACAGATTCCACTCTTTAAACACAAGTCTGCTAAAGAAAGACATGTCATTGTACATTTAAATTAGTATAACAGTTAAGTTGGGACTTCCAGAGAAACTTCTGGTACTTAGGTACCAAAGACCCATTGAAAGGTATTGAGTGCTTAGTTCCTTTAGACCACTTTGGAAATCCGTGTCTTATTTTGATAAAATATTAAAGATAATTTTTTAAGGGTGAAGGTCTAACATGAAGTTGCAGAACACTTCAGAGGTTTCAGTGGAAATTTAAAAATTTGAGTTGGGGACCTCATATACATTTGTGGGCAGATAAAGAACAGTAGCCTGACATCTCTTTTTTCAGGGCTGCTGAACAAGCTTGTAATACCTTTGAAGATCAGGCTACATCTTACATAGGTGCCTAAGCATAGGTTTGTGGGTTTACCCTTAAGCACCAAAATCTGAATATTGTTTTTGGCTTGTGCCACACATTCAGTAAGTATTTATTTATGGTAATGTTACATTTATCAGCTTCCACCCTAGATAAGTAAATTGGACTCTGAAACCATAATAATTAGGTGCTTTAACATAGACTTTTCAACTATTTGTCTATTGTTTATGTTTAATGAAAATATTAAAGCACTTTGAATTTTGATTCTCTTATTATAGGTTTTAAATACTGTTACTTTAAAGTATTACACCTTATTTGTATGGTGTACATTATTGTGCATAGCAGTGAAGGATTTGTTCACCTATTTGAAAGGATAATATTTACTTGCTGATGAAGTACATATACTTAGTAGGGAGTTAATTAAAATGGTTGAAGACCAGATTGAAACAGACATCATGCAAAATTTCATAGCCACCATTACTACACTAAATTGCACATTTTAAAGTAGTAATACTGAATTCCTGCATTTATGTATTTAAACTGAGAATTTTGAACAAATTGGTCAGTTAACTATCTTATACAGATGCCTAGATTTGTGTTTGCATTATGATAACTGTACATAGGAATCATCAAGCAATTATACATGGTTGTGTTTTGTAAACCAACAATAGCAACTTTTATTATAGCAGACTCAAAAGTATAAAGGATTTTAGTCTAAATCCTGTAAGTTTCAGAAAGACAGACTACTAGTGTTTGTGTTGGCGCAGTTTTCATCAACTAGAGCTATAAGTTTTATACCATGTACAGGTATTTGTATGATAGTATTTTTCTAGCTATGATGTTAATTCTGAGATTCCAGCTTCATTGTTCAGTTTATAGGTAGTTTACATTAAATGTATAACAATTGGCAGCATTACTGACAATTATAATAAGCTATTAGATCTTTCAGTTTTAAAATTTTGCTTCCATTTAGTTTAATATAACTTTGTAATTCTCTGGCAAGTGCTATCAAATGGCATAATCAGAATAAAACTCTTATTTTTTCCTCTTCAGTTAATAGGCACTGGCATATTATCCCTGGGAAGACAATCATTTTACTATTTAATTTACTAGGCTAAAACAGAAATAAAACTAATTGCAACCTTTTCCAATGTGTTTGTTCTGTAGTTAGAATTTCCCCACATTCATTTTTTTCCTGGTTCTCAGAAATAAGAATGCCTACTGGTCTAATAAATAATTACAACCCATCATTCATTAAGAATATAATAAACCAAATGATCATTAATTAAAACTAAGGATTACTATGGGGAGAATATAATTCAGTGTTAGTTCACAGTGGTATTTAATATGTATTGAAGATTTATATTAATGGCTTTATTCTTCTGTCGGGTTTTTTGTACAATCAGTGCCACAAGTTGTTCAGAACCTATATTCTGGTGAATACTGCCTTCAAAGCCAGTTACCATCTTTGATTTTATGGACATGTTGGACTAAAATTTAATTCTTTGTGTTGTCTAGTCACAATTTTGCTAAAATGCTTTTTAAGCTTTTTCATTTGAAATTTGGCTTGTCTGAACTTTTCTTTTATTGTTCATATGTCACTAAAGAGGCACAAGTTTGTATGTATTTAGGAAAAAAGATCATGTTTACAACCTGATATAAACATACCTGTGTCATGGTACTCAAACCTGTGAGTGCAACTTGACTGATCATACGAGAGAGAGCTTTGAATTATCTCATCCATATAAGTGTAACTAGTGGCTCAGTGTCCAGTTGAGAGGGAGGTAGTATTCCCCAGGCTCTCTCCTGGGTTTGGTTTGGTTTAGTTTAGTGTCCTCATTAATATTTATATGGTAAATCAACATGGGATTGAGTGCGTGCTTAGCAAATTTGTGAATGACACCAAGTTTGGTGGAGTTGCAGATACCTTGGTGGGTGAGGTTAGGATCCAGAATGACCTGGATAGACTGGAAAAATGGTTTGAAATCAGTCAAATGAAATTGAGCAAGTACAAATACAATGTCCTGTCCTTGGGGTGAAATAATTGCAGGCATAAATACAGACTGTGGGATGATTAGCAGAGGAGGACCTGGGGGGTTACAGTGGACCATAAACTGAATATGAAGCCACAGGGTGCTCTTGTGAAAAGGGCCAACAGTGTACTGGGTTGTATTAACAGGAGTGTCACTTGCAAATCAGTTGCATCCAGTTTTGGGTTCCACACTTCAAGAAGAACGTGGACAGATTGAACAGAGTTCAGCAGACAGCAACAAAAAGGTTAGAGGCCTGGGAAGTAAGATTTATGGGGAAAGGCTGAAAGAGTTAGTTTATTTAGTTTGGAGAAGAGAAGACTGAGGGGGAATTTGTTACGTCTTCAAATACCTGAAGGGTGATTATAGTTTGGAGATGTGCTTTTCTTTGTGGCTATAGGACTAGGAGCAAAGAACAAGCTGCAACTGGGGAAATTCATACTGAAAATTAGGAAGAACTTTCTGACTGAGGGAAGCATTGAAACAGAGACATTGTGGAATACCTATTCCTGGAGCTGTTCAGCCAGACTTTTGACTAGGATGATATAGTCAGAATTAATCCTGCCTTGAGCAGGACATGCTTTCCTATGTTCTTATGAACCATGGCAGCAGAGTTCAGTGCAGATTTCAAACTCCAGTGAAGATCCCAGGAATATGCTTGGGCAGCTAGCCTGTACTGAGCTCTGGTGCTGTGTTGTGTTCTGTCATGCCATAGCCATGGGTTCCCAAACTGATTGTTTGAAGCTAGTCCAAACATATCTACATGAGCTCAGCCATACCTTTTGCTTGGATAAAACCAACAGAGTAAGGTGTGAGAGGGAAGAGACAGTGTTATGATGAGGATTATTGATGCCTTGAGCCAGTGATATATTGATATGTTATATGTTTCTTAATTATGTGCATCTTAGCTATTTGTTTTTTGTTTAATGCAGAACCAAATATAAAACCTTAAAATTGTTGTGATGAATGACTCTAAATGGTTGGTTGCATTACCCAAGCACTGTTAAATGTAAATTGCCACATAAAGGAAGCATAATATACTGCCATATTAACATTGCTGCTCATAAAAGCAGATACCATATAGTCCTACACTCTATTGCCAGTTGATTTGTGTTGAAAAAATATAGCAGTCATAAATTTTGGCTCAAAATATTGTTGAAATCTTTAAAAGTTGGGAGCTCCAACTGCCTTGTGGTTATTTGTTGAGGTTGATTGGCTTTAGATTCCAGGATGAATGGCCATGACCAAAGCAACATTTTTATTTCCTTAGATCAACCTCTCCACCTCTCCTACACCTGCGCAAATAATAAGTCGTTCACAGACCTCCAACACTACTAGCAGCAGTATTACCCAACAGACTATGTTGCTGGGGAGTACCTCCCCTACGCTGAGTGCAAGCCAGGCTCAAATGTATCTCCGAGCTCAGATGGTAAGTGTCGTGAGTTGCAGTGCTCAGATTTGAGTTTTCTTAAGTGAACTTACAAAAAAAACCCCTAAAGATGACACACAAATTGTTTACAGGCTATGTACTTTGGGAATTTGATAGCTAATTTTGTCAATTAAATAGTTTTTAGAACAATTTGGACCACAGAGAAATAAAGGGATTGTTTGACTGGAGAGCAGGAAAATGAAATCTGCCTTGAAAACAGCTCAGTATTAGTCTGGTGCATATTGTCGTAGGGGAGCAGATCAAACATTCATAAGTTAGGAACAAAATATCTGTCCTTGCTTAAGGGTATTTGAAGAGGCATATTGTATTCCCAGCAGATTGTTCTAATATGCTTCAAACATTAAGAGTTTACAGGCTCTTGATTAAAGCTTTCTCACATTTAAGTAAGAGTATGCTTTTAATGGAGTATTGCCTCTAGTGTTTGAGTTGGGTTTATAGCTTTCATTCGCCCTGGATTCGTATAAGACACATTTGATTCTTGCAATTTCCTATTAGTATTTTTTTTTTCTTTCACAGTTTAAAATGAAAATAATTTTCAAATTGTGACTAGTTTTACAGTGAAACAAAATGGCTGTTTTATAAAATCTTAACGATGGTGACTTTTAACTTAACGGTGTTTTGCAGTACCAGTATGGGTCCTTGTCTTGCAATAATCTCAGTGTGCTGACTGCTTTATTTGTGCAAAGTCTCATCTGAAGTAACTGAGGCTCTGCAAGAATGTATAGATCTGCTCAGGAGTTGTTGCTGTCTTCAGTATGCAAGAAAAGAGGGAGTTTCACAGGGACTTAATGATGTATAACTAAATCCAAGTGGTGGATATGTGGTGTGTTTTGACGCCACCTACTCAGTATGGTATATGGCCTTTATATGTATGTATACAGATACGTGCACACTCTATACCTTTCAGTATGTATCAGTTAGTTGTTGCAAACAGCTGAATTAAAAACTCATCTCCTGTTTTACTGCAACATCCTTTTCTCTTGTCTTAATAAATGCAGTCTTGCACTGTTCATATCCAGTCAGAATGACTCTGCAAGATCATTTTCCTAGTCCTGTTACTTTGACCGTCACCCCTCTCTTTGGTTTTTTTTTTCCCCCTCTCACATCAAACATAAGCTATTTTTCTTCTTTTTCAAGGCCCTTTAGGGTATATCTGTGCTCTGCTTATCTTATTTCTTTCTGTAGGAAAAGTTGAGTTTTACTTCTGACCAACCCGTGATGCCAGCTTGATATGTTTTCAGGCAGTTACTTTGTGCTTTCTCCCACGTTGGTGCTCATGTTTGGGGGAAAAAATCCTGTAATTATCTGCAAAACTAACTTGTCCTCCTTCAAACTCTGGGTTGTCACAATACTTACAAAAAACTTAATAATGGCTAGGCCACAGGAATTCTGTGACCGCTATCCATCATGTTGCTGAGACCACTGTCCATCATGCTGACCAATTTGTTTCCTTTTATTCGCCTGTCTGTACCCATCTGTGTTAGCTCTCTGGATTGGGGACAATCTTATTGTTCTGTTTATGCAGTGCCTAGCCCTGAAAGTATAGACGGACATAACAATTGTGTTGATAGCAAATGATACTGATATAAGCTGTTACAATGGAACGGTTACCTCTGCATTAGTCTGTAGCATTACCAGTGTAGCACAGCTGCTGGAACTTTGATCCTGTTTCATTCAGGGTCAAAATTTGAGCAGATTAGCTCATTTGTATCTTTACAGGATCATGCAGGTGTAATAGTTGCATCAAAACACTGATGTGGGTTCTTGTTAAAAGATGTATTTGTCCATACCCAGGAGCTCCAAGGTCTGTGATGATACAATTAATATTTGTATTTCAGTATCTCATATCTTGATATAAGTTAATAATAGAAGTATATTGTATTGGAGTATATAACAATATAAGGCAACAGCAGTTTTTATGTATTTACTTGTATCTGGATGCATAAGGGGGAGGCATTTACTGTATCTTGGGAGACTCGCAGGGTGTCAGGGAAGACTATGCTGGCTCCGGTGCCGGGTCTCTTTTGTTATGGTAACATTTTTTTTGTACAGTATCATTGGAGTTTTATTTCGGGTCCTTTCTTGTAGTGTTTTGCCAGAATGACATGTTTAACACTGGCCCTTGTCTTCACTATGTATTTTTGTGAGACCCTGCTTGCTGAATTAACTGTTTGATGTTGTCACCTGATCAGGACTGTGGTGTTTTTAATTCAGAATGGCTACTCTCCCCTCACACCTTTTGAACACTTTCCTTTGAAACTTCTTACTTGCTATTTGCAAGAGTAGTTCTTGTGAGGAACATATGATGTCAAATGTAGAGTTCTTTGCAAATGGTCCTATTTCTTTGAATTGAACACGTGAAAATATATCGGTTGTGGTATCCTTTAAATGTGCAACAATTTTTTAAGATTAATTATTGATAGTGTATATTATATATCAGAGAGACCCAAATAAACAGCTTTACTTACTTTTTTTTCTTTTCACTCAGTTTTTTTAACTTCAAATTAATGCATGCCTAAGTGTAATATGTGTTTAGTCTCCTAATTAGAAAAGTTTCTCTCATAAACTACAAGGTTTTACTTTGTTACTTGGCTTCCTTATGTCTGCATATTGTTTTCTTCATTTTTCTTTTCACTACATTCACAGCTGATTTTTACTCCCGCTACCACTGTGGCTGCTGTCCAGTCTGACATTCCAGTTGTCTCATCTTCCTCATCTTCTTGTCAATCTGCGGCAACTCAGGTGAGATTGTCTGGATTTCTTGTGTGTCCATTATCCTGAGCTAGACCTTGAAATGAAGCAGAAGAATCTTTATGCTAATGTTTCTGATGTTTATATTAGAATAATAATTTTGTTGCATTTTGAATATGCTCTTTTTAATGTCATGACTTAACACACTGAATATTTGGTTTCTCCGAAAACACAAATCCTGGACAAGCTGAGTTTGTTTACAACATTAATTTTTTTCTGTAATAAACTACTTAAAACTTCCCCAACTCATCAAAAAATGTTGTTTTCCATTTTTCTGTCTTCTGTGCGGCAGGTGTATTCCTTTGAAGATAATGAGTTGAATGTTTGGTTCTCAGCTGTTTTATTTTCATGACATATTAAACTTAGTTTTGTAGTATTGTTCAGTATGTTTTGACTTCATTAGAAAGGAATATGTCTAATGTAAAGGACTATTCAGTTTCCAAATATTAGCTCCATATTTTTCCTTATTGTTGAATATATATGCAAGTACATGGGAAACTAAATAGTGGCATGGTCTTTAGTAGTATCTGTTGATTAAAACCCAGAACAACTTTTATCATCTTTCTGTATTTTAGTTTCTGAATCATCCCCATGTCTGATCAAAGTTGATGGGTTTGAGAACTGTTTGAAGCTTATTACAGAGAATAATCTTTTTATAATTAAACGAGTGCACATGCACACATGTGCAGAAACAACATGAAAAACACTAGGGTTAGAAAATCAAGTATTCAAAACAATTAGAAAATGTCCTAATTAAGGTTACCTGTGCCACCTGAATTTGCATCTTCTTACATATGTTACGGTATAGTCTTTAATTACTATTTGATTATTTAGCTAATCTTTTTTCACAGAACTTCCGCCTCATTCAGTGGACAGTATGGGTAGTGTTCACATTAAACATAGAGGGGAATGGGACACATTATCAGTGGGTTTTATAGACATTTGTGCTAAGTGTGAATGTTCAAATTCAGGAATCTTGAGGGTCTAGAAGTGAGTGTGCTGTAATTGCACTGACTGCCACTCTTTTCCTCCCTGCCCTGTTCCCCCCACATAACTTGACTGTGCTCCATATCCTTTAACAATTCTCTGTCTCTGACTTGGTCTTGTTAGCTTTGACTGCTCAACCATGTCTTCTCATCATATCCCAAATCAAAGTCTTTACTTATTAACCTCATTTCCTTCCTTGATTCCCAGTCCCAGTCTCTCCGGCCAAAATTTCCTGTCCCACTTTCCTGTTATTCCTGCTC
>NW_005843231.1:206624-213015 GCF_000455745.1 Alligator sinensis
TTCAGACTTCTGTCCTGTTCTGTGCCCACTTTTTTTTCCTTTTGGCCTTCAAATCTGTCTCCCTCCTACTGTGTAATGTCTGGGCCTACCAAGAATGTCCTGTAGTCTCCTTGCTCTTAGTCACCAATTTTGTTGTTGTTGTTATTATTATTATTATTTATATTTTTTTTTAGTGGAGGTGTTTCTTTTGCTGTACAGTACCCCTTAGCCATGATGAGAGAGGCCAGGGATTAATAATACCTACTTTTGTTTTCAGTTCAGTGTCTCTACGGGTGGATAAACACTTGTGGTACAGTGGAGTCGCCTAGTACGTGGCGGTTAGGTTCTAAAGTCAGCGTGTAAGGCGAACATCGCGTATAGGCAAAATTACCCTTGAAAATCCCTTAAGTCGCCCATACTGGGGGGTCGTCAGGGCTGGATGTTTATCCAGGAGATGATGGGCCAGGCTTGGGTGATGGAGAGTGAGTCATAGACAAAGTGATTGGCTTTGGTTCAGCTCGAGAAGTTGATTGCGTAGGCTCATCTGCTGCTGGTTGTTTTTTCTTGAAAAACATGGTGATCGGCAGCTGTTGCTGTTGTCTCCTTGAGCTGCTCAGACACTTCTTGGTACGGTCTCAAATCATCCATAATACTACGTGATTTTTGAGGCTTAGTTCCATGGAGAGATCGTATTCAGAAATTAAATCATTAAAGTGTTTTGCTGCTTTTTTGCCGAGCGCATGTAGTCGAATTTGTGTAAGTTAAATGCGTGTATGATACGACTCCACTGTCTTTATTGTTTCAAGATGGGGAGGGTGTCAGGGTCAAACTCATCCAGCCCCACACGCTGCATGAGAGTCACTGGGCCAGACCAGGAGCAAACCCTGTGCAGCACCCATGCTTCTTGGTATAGCCCATGCACTGTGCGCCATGTGTATCATGGGCCCTGATGCTCAGGAGCACCTTCCATCCCCTTCCTTTCCATTCCCTCCTATCCTTCTCCAGCAGGGCTTGCTCTAGGTATAGTAAGGGAGAAACTGCCTACCACTGCTGCTGTCCTTGGCTGACTCAAGGTAGAGGAAGACTTAGAGCCACTCCTACCCTATTCCAATTGGGCGTTACGGTGAGAGGCTGAATGGGGTACCAGGCTCAGCCAGGGACAGCTGTGGCAGCAGGTTGGTCCCCTGCTTCTAGTGCTTGCTCCCTGCTTGGTCGCCGCCTTCCTCCTCTTCCCCACCCTCCCCTGCAGCATACCCTCTGGGCAGGGAGGAGGTGCTGAAAGTGGGGGACCCACCCACCAATGCTGTCTTCCCCAGCCTAGCCTGGCATGCTATCTAACTGCTCCCCGCTGGGTGGGGGAACCCAGCATAGCAGATGGAGGTGAGAGCCACTGGATGTCACGGCTACCAAGCGTGGCAATATATGCAGCTGCTTCCAGTGGCCCCTGGCTAGAGCAGGGCATAAGCATCCTGGTGCTTCCTCTTCCCCTGGTCAGTAGGGAGCAGTAGTGGATCGCCTTTCCTAATCCTGCTCCTTGCTTAGTTCCCTGGGTATCCCCTGCCAGCCTGAGGCTCCAGCCCCACCCTGGATCCCACAGGGGACTTGGGCATCTGCACTTGAGGGAAACTAGAGCCACTGGTAAGCAAGCTGCACTTCATGGTGAAGAAAATCTTCCATAAATGAACAAAGTAAAATCATGTTGCCTTACCTGTCCTAGTCTGCCAACTGGTTCCAGTGCCTCTACTACTTGGGGGAGTTTTACCACATAGTGTCAGCATGAAATACTAGAACTTTGTCACTTGTGCCACTTTTTTTTAACCTGACAAGACTCGTGTTATTTTCATGCTGTTACTAGTGCTGTTGATGAAAGCCCAGAGCAGGAACTGATGCAAATGCAGGATTATTATGAAGGTGGAGGACCCAAAATGTGATTGGGAGGTAGTTAAGGTCATAAAGGCCTCTCTTCTCACACTCTCAACCTCCTGCAATATTCAGATTCTTGTCATGGAGAAGAAAAAGAAAGCCCAGACACTAGAGGAGATTGGGCATTAAAACTTACCTGATGTATATTAGTCTGAGGATGATGGAAAAGATAATACTGCAGGACGTCTGTGGATAATACCTTAGTAAGAAACCTGGTACTTTACCCCTTTCCACCAGGTGGTAGCTGGATTTCTTATGGCCATGGCTACTAGATTCATTCCCTACTGCACCAGTCATGTATATCTTATTTCAGTATGTTAAACCCTTAGGCAAGGAGGTATCTTTTTAACCTCTGCTGAGGTGCTTAAATAAAACTTTAAAGCAGTGGAGCTGGTATTCTTTTAATTGATGATATTGCCCAGTTAGTGTGACAACCTGTGGAATTCAGTGCAGTTCTAAGGAAAATTGGTTGTATTATTTTTGTTATTCCAGCAGGGTGGTAAGATAGCTGGGTTAAAGTAACATGAGGAGAGGTGGCACTTATTCACAGGTTAGTAAGCAACCAGTCCATCAGTCCACTGTTAGTTGTTTTTCCCACAGTGCCATCATTCTGTTTGTCAAGGTACCTCATTACTTCCTGGAGAATATCCCCCACGCTGCGGCCTTTCTTGGCTGCTCTTTCAGCCAGAAGAGGAAGCTTTTTCAGATCCTCCTCGTTTCCATGCATAAATGACAGATTTGGCACGTTGAACTGGGAAGCAACCACCCACTGGAGGATGGCCTGAAGCTCTTTGTTTTGTGAGTTGTTGTTGGCATTCTGGTTGGTCACTATCACTTGAGAACCCGAGGATGAACCTGTAACTGGGTTTCCATTCTGTTTTGGTAGGGAAGCTATCGTGGGTGTTGCTTGAGCTTTTGCAGATGAGGCATCAAATGCATTGGGTTCCTCTGACAAGTCACCTATAGCTGAGTCAGTGCCACTTCCTTTGACCACAAAGAGACACAACTTCATCGCAGTTTCCACCAGTTGGTCAATAAATTGCTTGTTGACCTGATCCATATTGCCAAACTGCTCCATGGCTGAATTAGGCTGATTGGCTATGGCCTGTTTGCCAGGCTCCCATTCGCTGGCAGAGGTATGCTTTAAGCTCTTGTTTGTTTCGCTGGAGCTGTCTTCACTATTGAACCCAGCTTCATGCAAGACCTTCTGTATGATGGACAAGAGGATACTTGATATCTCCCCCATCTGAGAGTTAAGCTGCTGTTGGTTCCTTGTCCCTGCTGGCCTCGACCCAGAAGCCTCTGCAAGGGACTTGGAACTTTGGCTGTTCCCAGCTTTTTCGAAATGTGCGTCGCGGGAAACATGCCCAAATGAAGCGGCACCTGATTCACTACACTCTTTGCCTGTTGGTTTGCTTGTCTGTTGTAATAGGTGCTGTTGTATCAGTGTTAAGGAAGTCAAAATGAGGTCTTTTGCTAGGGATTCTGTTGAATTGCTGGCTGTTCCTGGATTTTTTTCTTGACTCCCTTTTGCCTTATCTGGAGCTGTGCAAGTAGTTTTTGTACACAGCCTTGTGACTCCTTCCTTGAGTGTGTGCTCGCTTACGCTTTTAGCACAGGTCTGCATCAGTGGATTACCTTTTTCCTTATTTTTTCCCTGGATTTTACTTTTCATTGCTGCAAACTGCATGCTTTGAGACTCTGAGTCTGGTGGGAGCCCTGCTTTCAGTATGGTATATGCTAGACTTTGAGACCTGGATTTATCTGGCTCTGATAAAAGGACATTATAAAGCCTTCTTACCATAGCTTCCAAAATTTCAGTCGACTTCTGGCTTCCCATATTGAATAGATTTTTCTTCACTGTGGCAACAAAGCCAGAGTCTGTCATGAGCTCACCTGTGACACCATGCAGATTTTTCATTGCTGAGTCTATCAAGTCTGAGAGAACTTCTCTGGTGTGTTTGAGAACTACTTTCTTCAAAACCAGGCAGGCTGGTGCATGCTTGTTGCCCGTCTTTTCAACTTTCATGGTCTTCAAGAATGAGAACACCATGTCTGAAGCAACCTTGTTTGCATAAACCATTAGCCCTTTGCTGACAGAAGTACCGGAATCATCTTGCCTGGAGTATTTGTTCTGCTGACACAGTTGCGTATTTGAAGATGTTTCTCCTTCATTGCAGCCTTTTTGACTGGACAGCTCACCATAGAAAAGTGATGTTTTCTTGGCACCTGGGTTATCTTCTTTTTTGGGAGCCTTCTCTTGAGGTGCCTTGGGGGGTGGTAGCTTACCGTGGGGGGTTGGTGTAGTTGCCTGAGGGGATTCATTCACCATCTCTGCAGGATTGTTCCCAGAAGAGTGGGGATTACTGTTTTTCACTTCACCAGAAGAGTTATGAATTGCCTGTTGCAGATGTTTAGAGGCTGTGCCTTCTATCTTATCTGTAATCTCTTTATGTGCCATTTGAAGAACAAGTGAGCTGAGCTTACTTATGTAGCATGAAACATCTGGATATCTGTTTCCTTTTTGAGAACCGGCAAACTGCAGAGATGTGTCACTGTCCTGAGCCATCTTCTTAGGCAGTGATGGATTAATGGAAGTGGATGCTTAGAGGCTGTGTCTTCTATTTTATCTGTAATCTCTTTACGTGCCAAGTGAATAACTAGTGAGCACAGTTTATTTATGTAGCATGAAATATCATCTGGATATCTGTTTCCTTTTTGAGAACCGGCAAACTGCAGAGATGTGTCACTGTCCTGAGCCATCTTCTTAGGCAGTGATGGATTAATGGAAGTGTTGCTACCTGTGTGCTTCTGAGGGTTATCTGATGGGGTCAGTGCATGTTGGAATCCAGCTGCATATTTCTGAAGGTCATTGTTGAGCCAGCTTACAACACTAAGTTCATCAGTTGAACCTTGCTTAAAGAGACAAACTGTTCCTTGAGTCTTAGAATGATCGTGGTTCAAATTGTCCTTTACTACAATGACCTCCTTTTCCTCCAGATCAATTTCATTTGAGTGGGCAGAGATGTTGCTGAACTGGCTTGCAGTTTTCTTTGCCTTTGGATCATTGTCTTTCACATTCAAGCTGGAGACATCAACAAAACAGATCACTTTATGGTCCTGGTCCTTCTGTCCTTCTGGGTTGAAAAGGTCTACTTTACACAGGCCTGTCTGGCTGTTTAACCAGTCAACTGCCTGAGACATTTTTGCAGATTTATGATGGAACTGTACCCAGCGCTAGTATGTGAATGTTTAGCTGCTGTGATGACCCAGCCAAGCTTGATCTTGATTTCTCTCTCAACCTCCCATGCTCTTCTGCTGTCAAATGTGATCTTTACTTTTGTTAACAGATGGTTTCTCTAGCAGTGGTGACATCACAAAGACAGGTTTTACCAACACCAATAGTTTGTTTCCAACAGCTAAATGAAAGGCTGCTACAATTTTTTTTTGCCTTTGATACTGTGATTTAATCTGTTTTGTAATGTGGGGTAGTCAAGTTCATGGATGGGGATGGGTGTTTCTTTTTTCTTTGTTTTCAAACAGATATTTTCTTATAATCAAGGTAGGAAGCTTGACAAAGAACTTGACAAAGAAACTTGCACAAAGGTGTATTTTAATATATATATTTATACTTTAACCTAGGATAGATGGATATAGAATATACTTTATTGTATATTTTAAGAGTTCACCTTTAACAGGGAGTAAGCTATGAAACGGAACCAAACAGGTGGGTCTCAGATTGCTATAGCTGTATATCTGTTAATAAAGACATCTGCTAGAGTCCTGTCCAGTCCTAAGAAGTATTTTTTGTCCCCCAGAGAATCAGAATTGTATTAATTTCTCTCCTTGTTACCTTCTCATGTGCTAGGACAAGTGCAGCTAACACAGGGATGGGCAATATGTATGGGCCGAATGCGGCCCACCAGGCCGGTCTCTCCGACCCGTGGAGCCCCTAAAAATGTAGAAAATTAATATTAATCTGCCCCTGGCTCCCTGTCATGTGGCCCTCAGTGGCTTGTCTAAACTCAGTAACAGCCTGAAATAATTGCCCGCCCCTAAGCTAACAGTTTGGGTACTTAAAATTGAGTTGGTACTAATGGGAAGGATGCTATGGACATATTTTGCATGTTTGAATGAAAAGAGTTATGAAAGATTTCAGCAATTTTGGCATGTCCAAACACATTTTATTTTATTCACTTTTAAAATATTTGTTGAAAAATCTAAGTTTAGCATGAATTATTAATACTCTGTTCCACTCTTAAAAGTTACTTTTGTTAAAACTGGAATTACTGGAGTCAAAATTCCAATCTAATTTTGGGTGAAATGTACTCAGTTTGCAAGTAGAACTGTGCTTTTTCTCTCCGAATTGCCAATCAGAATGAGCTTGGGCTCTGCTAGTCGCACTGCCAGCATTGTTTCATGTACACCAGCAGCATCTGTGGAGGTCCTAGCCATACTATGTGATGCTGGAACAACCCCATTTATTGTG
>NW_005843231.1:213046-224952 GCF_000455745.1 Alligator sinensis
TTCAGCAGGGACATGGGTGGCTGGGCCTGTAGTAGGCCACTAGGAGCACCTAGGGGGTCATCAAAGCAGGAGTACAGATCATCAGAGTATCAGGTCAGGATCTGGGTTGGAAGAGCTGAGAATGCAGGGGCAAGTTCCAGGAGGGGCGAGAGTGGAAATCTGAGAGAGAGTCTGATAAACCAGCTGAGATTAGAAGTTAGGGGTCAGAGAGCTAATGCCGAGTTCCAGGGGAGATCTGAAGTCGGGGTCAGGAAGAGTCAAAGCCAAGTCGGGAGCCAGGAGAACTGGAGAAGGCCGTGAACGTGTGGCCCTGCCAGAGCAGATTAAGGCTGTGAGAGGCATGCCTCGAGCTTGGCCCAACTAGGCCTGATTGACCAGAGGCCTGGACAGTAATCTTCAAATGATGCGCTTTGGAACCTATTTGCCTTTAATGTGTTTGTATAGGTGTCGCTGCAGTTTAATAAACAGTGATGTTAGTAATGAGCCAGATGGCACAGGCTGAGGATGGAAACAACACTTGAACCATTCCAAGACTGTCACTGATTAGAAACCAGTTCACAGTTGTCCTGGGCCAGAGTATGTACACTCCTAAGGGTTCTAAGCGGTCACCATTTAGGTCTTGCAGTGTCATCAAACCACCACTGGGGATGTTAATAAGCACCCAGCTCAATTGCAGTTTTCTGCTTCCCCTTCACAGTAATGTTGAGGACAATAAAGACCCATTCTTGCACTTCTTATTGGAACTGCGTGATGGTGCCTAGACCCCTGCTTCTGCTGCATGGCTGTGGGGTGGCATGGCAGGATTACAAAGGCACATGTTAAATAAGCACAATAAGTTCATACAACTTTCACATTTCTTTCTCTGACTTCCATGACACTTCTCCCCCTTGTCCAAAAAATTTGGAAAGGCTTGGCATTCTCGACTGGACAACTGAGGCCTGAAAGGGCATAAGTGTCAGTGCAGGGCTTAGAATTAAGAGCCCCTTGCCCCGCAGTACATTGCCCATGTTACTTCCTTACATCATTTTCTTGAGATAAAAGGATGCATTCAACTGTATCTTTAGAAAGCCTGTTTGTCCTTTTCTCTCTGGTACCTTAGTTAAGTGGATAAAATGAAGCCAGTGCCTCTAATTGTTTCTGAGACATACATGGATCAATTTTTGAGGTAAAAGCCAGAATGACAAAATTTGAGAGCCCAACTAGGGAGGTACGTACATCAGTATATAAGTCCTAAAATAAAGCAGCATAATTTTCAGAGAAGCTGAACAGTTAGTCTCATAGTGAACTGTGGAAGCTCACCTCCTCAGTAAATCGGGCCACTGTTATTTGAATATTAAACTCAAATAAGTCTGGGTGCCTGAATCATGAGACACCACTTTAGCCATCTGTCTGTGATGGTATGTTCACAGAGGCCTTGGTTATTTTTCTTTTGGGGCCTCATTATAGGATACAGTAGAAACTGTCTCCACTGCATTAGGTGAGCAATGCGGGTATTTCATGTAGACTATAACTTCTTTCATTTCTGTGCACCTTCTGCTTTGCCTAACAACTTACCTATTTCTGAGCACTGCAGGGTGAGGGAGCATAAGCTTGAAAGGAAGTGATCCAAAAGCGATGAGAAACAAATATGGACATAATTAAAGACGGCCATGATAAAGGTAGCTTTTTGCCACTTAACAGCTCCTTCCCTCATCTCCTAAGTGTTAGAAGAAAAAAGTGATATGTGAGAAATGTGCCATGGGCAACAGCAGGCAAGCCAAGTTGCTAATAAATCCTTGCAGAAGCAAATAGAATAGCAGTAGGGTTGGAGCCCTTGTATAACAGAGCAGATAGCAGCTCAGTGTCCCACTCTTGGCTCTGGCATAGAAACCTCTGGACAAGTACAAATACAAAGCACTGGTCAGATCCCCGTGTTGTTTGGAATAGCAGTATGCTTGTTGTTTTGGAGGATGTGATTTCACAGTGATTAGTGCAGTTAAGAAGTGAGCAGTTGCTTGTGCCTTACATTAGCATATTATATCTGCAGTGAACTGTTCCCATTGTTACTCTAAAGCAGCTCTACTTTTACTGACTCCACTATATTAATTAGCATTGAAACCTTACCATTACCCTGCTGCTAAATCAGGCTGTTCACTATCACTGCCAGTGGATTACGAGATACACCAGCCTTACAGGGGGAAGACCAAAGAAATATGTCACCTAAAGTTTCTAAATCTGTGGAAAGAACGAGAAGCATTATGGGTAGCCCCATACCCTGGTGAGCCAGAATTAGGACCCACTCCAGAAGAGAGGGATGGATGGGAGGTGGTAGGACTAGGCACACAGTTGACTGAACACCAGAGAATCCGAGCAGCACTTCATTTACTCTTAATGTTATAGTGGAATGAATATTGGCTTTAATTTAAATTACAGAGGAAGACTATAACAGTACCAACGTAAAATACAAACTGTCTCCTCCTTGCACCCCAAGGAGTGCAGTCATGCTTTCAGTATGCTTGCATACTCAAATTAGAAGTAGAAAAGGAAAAGTACACCTACTGAAGGTTTTCAGAATAGTACATCCAGTACCCATCAGCAGTGCCTAGTCAAATTTCTCCCTTTCCTGATAAGTATAACACACAAACTTACAGGGATGATGAGTTTTCAGGTGAGGGAACCACTTCAAGCAACATACCTTTCAGTTATTTATTCAATTAATCTCGTAAACCAGACACAAATAATCAGACACACAGAAATGTGCTATGGGTGCTGAACAACTCTAGTGATACCGTTAGTGTTCACATTTGAACCATTCCCAAGGAGTCACAGGAAAAAAAGATGCTCAGAATGTGGTAGTAGCCATTTCCAACCAGAATCTTAGTGGGCATTGAAATATACAACTAAGTAGAAATAAAGCCAGTTAAAACTTTTTAAAGACAAGGCACTTTGGAGATGCACAGGATTTATGTCATACTTGTAAAACAGGTAAGGACTCATGCCAACATTCAAGGGGTGACATTTTGTATGTAGATGGGAAGCTGGAAGAATCGCAACTGGCATCAGAAGTCATTCTGTGGTCAGACTCTGACCAGGACAATTGAGGAGCTCCAATCCAAAAATTGGGATTTATTAGAATAAGTGTCTCCAGAAAAATAAAGGTGTTGTTATGACTGGATTCTGCATTCCTACTATTCCCCTAAGGACTGAGGAAGCCTATAAAACCTGGAAGAAACTATGCAATGAGCGTGGTGCCCCCTAGTGGCAACCCCAACCCTGTCAAGCCCTTGCTTCTGCCTCCTAGGGTCTCATCCTGCTTCTTGCCCTGCTTGCTCACTTGCCATACTTTGCTGGAAGTAACGAGGGGAGGCTGCCCTCAGAAACTGGTGACCATAGGTGCTCTCTTGCATGTTCTCTCTTGCTCTTTTTCTTTCTTTCTCAGTATTTGTCGCCCACAGGCCCTCTGTGCCTTAAGGATTAAATGTGTGGCTTCCTCTTGCCTCTACACTGGTCCTTGCCTCACAGGGGTTACCGTGTTGCTATTTGATTCCTTGTTAGGAGTTTTGCAACCTTTAGCCTGTGAGCTACTCGGGCTGTTAACTGATGGCCCAGGTCCACCCTGGCCTGGCCTTTCCAGTCTCCCCTGTTTCACTAGTCTCCAGGCCCCTTGGCACAGTCCTGCCCTGTTTCAGCCTGCCTGGCATCTCTGCCTAGGGCAAGGCATCTCTTCACTCTGCCTCCATCTACAGCATTTGGGTTTCATCCCCACACTCTTACCAGATCCCCAGCCTTTGCATGTCCTTCTGCTGGGAGTCCTGTGGCCTCCAGTCCGTCCCTTGTAGCCAAATCCTGTCTTCTGGTTATAAAACAGAAATAAATGAGCACAACTAAAAGACATGCATCCTGCACTCGCAGAGCTCACCTCCCACAAACTGTATCTCTTAGGGTTAAATTTGTCTCACCTCTATAGACAGCTTCATTTCCCTGGGTACCATTTCCCTGTGGGAGCAGTTTTCCTCGCAGCCTGCAGGGCCCGATTGCCCACTCAGGCTCAGGAACAGTGCTTCTGTGCACCTTTCAATCACCTGGCTTCCCCTCTGGGCCATGTACAGCAATCTCTGATCCCTTAATAAAGATTCCATTTGCTTCCTGCTGCTCCCTCCTCCCTAAAGTGACAGGAGCCCTGGCTCCCCGGTACAGGTTTCTCCTGCCTGGACCAGTGGCTTCAACCCTAGTTCCTTTGCAAATATTTCTCACAGTTCTCTCCTGCCTGCTGTCTACCAGAGCTTCCCCCATCCTGTGGGCTGCTTGGCGCAGACTATAAGTATCATCCTCCTCCCTTGTGCCTGAGTAACAGGGTTTGGGTTTGCTTTTACATTTCCGCCTGCCTTTTCTTTCTTTGCAGGGGGAGAACGGTTGATTTACTGCTCCTTCTACTTTGTGTCCAGGAGAAAAAAAAATCTGCTTTCAGATTTTGGTTCTTGGAACGACGCTCAACATTAAAACTGAATGCTCCACCAAGCCGGCCCTGTACGCTGGTTCTGGTGTGTCGTCCCAATCCAGGCCGCACATCAGCCCTTCTCTGGACCCTGGGACCCAATGAGTTAGACACTCCTGAGATGGAGCATTTCGTTTAGTTCTCAAGTGACATGCTGAGGTTCTATTGCTTTACACAATCTTATGGCTTTCTGGCAACAGAACATTGCCAGCATCCCATTCCTCTAAGCAAGACATTTTTTAGAAAGTTGGGGGCAAGAAGGTATTTGTCTTGCTGTTGTCCAAAAACATTTTCAAGGTGTTTGAAGCTACAAGATTCCCATTATTTTCTGCAGTAATTTTTAAGAATTTGGAAAAGAGAAGTCAGAACTTGTGTTTGCACCTTTCAGAACCTTATGGCACACCTTTCATGAAAGAATCTACTATCCTCAGTGTTCTCTTCCCAGTGTTTCACAACATTTAAAAGACACTGTCATTTGTACTTTATTTAATTTAATTATTTTAGACCTGAATTACTCCTTTCATGGCAGGAAGGTGTTAAAGATTGGGAAGGAAAAGGTTTAAGGGCATTGGAGAAGATGTTTGGGATTGCTATAGAGGAAGGTGGAATTGTGAAATGGTCGAGGAAGGAGTGGTAGTTAAGTGTGCTTATATGAAACCCAGCAACCTGTAAGTAATGACATCTATTTTCACAATGAAAAACTTGTTTGTACTAGTTCTATGCCACCCCAACATGCGTGTTCCTTTTTATGCTCTGCTTGAGAGTAGGGACTGTTGTCTTCCTGTGTATTTGGAACACGGTTTTGGTATTACAGCAATGTATGTAACAATAATTAATAAAGACAGTTTGTTATGCATGGCTAGTTTCTTTCCTATATATTGGCAGTTAAGCAAATGTTGAAAATTTTGAAAAAGGTGGAAGCAAAACTTGTATGCCAGGTTTAATCTAGGTGGCTTTCTTTAAATGATATCCATACTGCATGCTTATACGAAATGAGCTCTAGTCCTAAGGAAATGTTTGGTTTTGACATGCAAAAAAGTCTTAATAAGGTAGGGGAATTTTTACAGGAGATAATCGGAGTCGAAAAACATTATTTAGAAAGTACTGTATCAAGTGAAAAATTTAATTCTGGCCATGATGGATTATAAACAAAACAATGCAGAATTTTAAAGCATTTCCAACTTGTGAAATGTTCTGTTGAGTAGTGAGCTATTTTCTGCATCTTCTCATTTCTGCTTTCCTTTCACTTTCCCATATATTTCTAAATTCTGTTTTTGAGGAGTTTGACAATGTATGATCTGTACTAAAATCATAAACTTGACATTTGACTTGCCAGGTTAATTGGGAAGTTTACTGTGAATGGATCTGTCCCAGCTCGTACAGGTTCGAGACTTTCATCTGTTCAAATAAGGGACTTAGAGTCCTTATGTTTGAAGATACTTGCTCCTAGCCTTGCTAATTGGTACCGATGTGAAATTAACATGCCTATTGTTAGCTTCGCTATTATTCAGAATACAGCTATAACATTGGCAAGCATTATATTAGTTTCATATAGCTAAGGTTTGAGAGAACTGAGACCAGCTGCACAGGCATAGGTGTTTTTTGTTTTGTTTTCTTCAGTGGGAAGGAGGTTTTTTTACGTAGGAAGAAAGGGAAGGAGAACTTTACCGTGTACTCTGGAAGAGCTAATAGGCTCTGAAAGGGAGATGGCACAGCTCCTTTTCTGTCCCGTAGATAGAGAGAGGATGGACTTCCAATATTATCAGATGGCTTGTAGTGGGATCCGGGCTAAGGGCTGTACCAGGATGGGACCCAGGTGTTGTACTCTCAACGGGTGTGTTTGCCCCGATTTGGTATCCCGCCTGCCATGAGTTAGTGTTAAATGAAAAAGGTATCAGGAGGTGGTACCTGACCGTTAGTGGGGGTTTGTTGAGAAGGGCACAGGTCGTCTTGTCTGGGCACCTTGTGTGGGGCTGCACCTGCCCTACGTCCCACCCCTTTCCACTAAAGTGTTTCCATGCTCTGCTCGAGGTAGACACCTGGACCTCTAGGCATCACCCTTCATGTAATGAAAGAGAAGGTCTGGCTTTAAAAGAAAAACAGAAGGGTCTGGGGCCAACATGGGCTGACCCAGCCCTGTGACCTTGGCAAGTGTCTACCGCCAGTGATGTCTGTGTTGCATCAGCATTACTAAAGAAATAAATAAGGGTGTCTGCTGTTTGCGGGCGGCGCGCTCCAGCCTTATAGTTTATGTACGCTTTTTTTCTGGGTGGCTGGGCTCTTCGGGGAATATTCCGCAGTCTCAAGCTTGATTCATAAAGTGGGCCTGTCCCAGACCCGCTCCTGGTAGCTGGGGCCACCGGCACGATAAAGCCCATGAAACCCTTACCATTACCTGGTCTCCAGCATCCACCAAGTGGTCTGCTTCCTGCCATTGGAGCCAGTGCCTGGCTGGTTGCGAGTAAAGTGTCTGGCTTCTGTGGAGGGAAGCAGCATGGCTTCCTACCTACACCAGCACCTCCCGTTCCTTGGGGTTGGCGCTGCCCTATGATGGAAGTTCTGGGGAGACCAGAGCTACTTCAGACCTCTGTCAGAGGTCCCCATGTACCCTGCAGCTGAGAGTGCCTGTGGGGCTCATCATTGGCTAAAGCTGCAGCCTCCTAGTCTAGGTGGCACTGGGCACACTGGCCACTTACTCCTGGCCTCAGCGGGGCTCAGGGGCCAAGTAGAGACTGGCTTGCTTCTCCCAGCTCTGCCTGGGGGACAGGGATGCAGAGAGTGCGTCTCCTGCCACTTCCTAGTCCTACCAGGGAGGAAAGCATGCCAGGGAGCGTGCTGCCTACCCTTGTGCTAATTGCTGGCTGCCGGGAGGGCCTGGGATTTCATGGGCCATGAAGCATCCCAGCAGTCATCACTCCAGTGAGTGTGTGGCTGGCCCGGGTCTCTGCTACACACCTACTAAGTAGAGTTGGATGTGGAAAAAATCTCAAAGCAGTGTTCAAAGACTGTACCCTCACAAAATCACAATGCCTGTCCTTTCCTGGGAAGTCTTTTGACCTAGGGTGGAGTCACCCTAGTCCCTCACTTATGCCTCCTATCTGTTTATCCTTCCAATCCCACAATGCAAATTTTCATATATACCTGTTTGGTAACAGGTTTATTCCTCTAACTAGTAGTTGCATAGTTATTTTTTTCAGCTCTGCTGAAATGCTTAATAAAGTAGTCCTTCCTTTTTTTATTTTTTTTTTATTGATGATCTTGCTCAGCTTGTGTATGACAGCCTATTGAATTCAGCGCAGAGCTGTCTTGCAAACGTGTGTTTGTTGTGCCAGCAGAGGGCTGGTTTGGGTGCTTTGGCTGGGTCAGAGTGACTTTTGAGGGAGGGAGAGTCAGCGCTTCCTTAGAGGTTATTAAGCATCCAGTCCATCAGTCCACAGCGAGTTACATTTCCCACAGCGGCATCAAACTGTTGTTTTTCTAAGTACCTCATCACTTCCTGGAGAATATCCCCCACGCTGTAGCCCTTCTTGGTCACTTTTTCGGCTAGCAAAGGAAGTTTCTTCAGATCCTCCTCATTTCCATGCATAAATGACAGATTTGGCACATTGTACTGGGAAGCAACCACCCACTGGAGGATGGCCTGAAGCTCTTTGTTTTGTGAGTTGTTGTTGGCATTCTGGTTGGTCACTATCACTTGAGAACTCGAGGATGAACCTGTAAGTGGGTTATCGTTCTGTTGTGGTAGTGAAGCTATCGTGGGTGTTGCTTGAGCTTTTGCAGATGAGGCATCAAATGCATTGGGTTCCTCTGATGAGTCACCTATAGCTGAGTCAGTGCCACTTCCTTTGACCATGAAGAGACACAACTTCATCGCAGTTTCCACCAGTTGGTCAATAAATTGCTTGTTGACCTGATCCATATTGCCAAACTGCTCCATGGCTGAATTAGGCTGATTGGCTATGGCCTGTTTGCCAGGCTCCCATTCGCTGGCAGAGGTATGCTTTAAGCTCTTGTTTGTTTCGCTGGAGCTGTCTTCACTATTGAACCCAGCTTCGTGCAAGACCTTCTGTATGATGGACAAGAGGATACTTGATATGTCTCCCATCTGAGAGTTAAGCTGCTGTTGGTTCCTTGTCCCCGCTGGCCTCGACCCAGAAGCCTCTGCAAGGGACTTGGAACTCTGGCTGTTCCCAGCTTTTTCGAAAAGTGCATTGCGGGAAACATGCCCAAATGAAGCGGCACCTGATTCACTACACTCTTTGCCTGTTGGTTTGCTTGTCTGTTGTAATAGGTGCTGTTGTATCAGTGTTAAGGAAGTCAAAATGAGGTCTTTTGCTAGGGATTCTGTTGAGTTGCTGGCTGTTCCTGGATTTTTTCCTTGACTCCCTTTTGCCTTAAGTATGTGCTCGCTTACTTTCTCAGCACAGGTCTGCATCATTGGATTAGCTTGTATCTTATCTTTCCCGTGGGTTTGACTTTTCATTGCTGCAAACTGCATGCTTTGAGAATTTGAGTCTGGGAACCCTGCTTTCAGTATGGTATATGCTAGACTTTGAGACCTGGATTTATCTGGCTCTGATAAAAGGACATTATAAAGCCTTCTTACCATAGCTTCCAAAATTTCAGTCGACTTCTGGCTTCCCATATTGAATAGATTTTTCTTCACTGTGGCAACAAAGCCAGAGTCTGTCATGAGCTCACCTGTGACACTATGCAGATTTTTCATTGCTGAGTCTATCAAGTCTGAGAGAACTTCTCTGGTGTGTTTGAGAACTACTTTCTTCAAAACCAGGCAGGCTGGTGCGTGCTTGTTGCCCGTCTTTTCAACTTTCATGGTCTTCAAGAATGAGAACACCATGTCTGAAGCAACCTTGTTTGCATAAACCATTAGCCCTTTGCTGACAGAAGTACCGGAATCATCTTGCCTGGAGTATTTGTTCTGCTGACACAGTTGCGTATTTGAAGATGTTTCTCCTTCATTGCAGCCTTTTTGACTGGACAGCTCACCATAGAAAAGTGATGTTTTCTTGGCACCTGGGTTATCTTCTTTTTTGGGAGCCTTCTCTTGAGGTGCCTTGGGGGGTGGTAGCTTACCGTGGGGGGTTGGTGTAGTTGCCTGAGGGGATTCATTCACCATCTCTGCAGGATTGTTCCCAGAAGAGTGGGGATTACTGTTTTTCACTTCACCAGAAGAGTTATGAATTGCCTGTTGCGGATGCTTAGAGGCTGTGTCTTCTATTTTATCTGTAATCTCTTTACGTGCCAAGTGAATAACTAGTGAGCACAGTTTATTTATGTAGCATGAAATATCATCTGGATATCTGTTTCCTTTTTGAGAACCGGCAAACTGCAGAGATGTGTCACTGTCCTGAGCCATCTTCTTAGGCAGTGATGGATTAATGGAAGTGTTGCTACCTGTGTGCTTCTGAGGGTTATCTGATGGGGTCAGTGCATGTTGGAATCCAGCTGCATATTTCTGAAGGTCATTGTTGAGCCAGCTTACAACACTAAGTTCATCAGTTGAACCTTGCTTAAAGAGACAAACTGTTCCTTGAGTCTTAGAATGATCGTGGTTCAAATTGTCCTTTACTACAATGACCTCCTTTTCCTCCAGATCAATTTCATTTGAGTGGGCAGAGATGTTGCTGAACTGGCTTGCAGTTTTCTTTGCCTTTGGATCATTGTCTTTCACATTCAAGCTGGAGACATCAACAAAACAGATCACTTTATGGTCCTGGTCCTTCTGTCCTTCTGGGTTGAAAAGGTCTACTTTACACATGCCTGCCTGGCTGTTTAGCCAGTCAGCTGCCTGAGACATTTTTGTAGATTGACTATGGAACTGTCTCTGGCGTTCGTATGTGAATTGATCTGCTGTGATGACCCAGCCAAGCTTGATCTTGATTTCTCTTTCAACCTCCCATGCTCTTCTGCTGTCCAGTGTGATCTTTACTTTTGTTAACAGATGGTTTCTCTAGCAGTGGTGACATCACAAAGACAGGTTTTACCAACACCAATGGTTTGTTTCCAACAGTTGAATGAAAGGCTGCCACACATGTTTCCCCTCCCCACTACCCTTGATTATTGATAGATTAATCAGTCTTGTAATGTGGGGTAGTCAAGTTCACGGATGGGATGGGGATGGATGATTTGTTTATTTTTCCATTTTTAACGATAATCAAGGGAAGCGGCTTGACAAAAACTTGCATAAAGCTGCATTTCGATATAAGTATTTATACTTTTTTTTTTAAATGTATGTATGTATTTAATATAGTCTAATCTATTTAATATAGTCTAATGTATGTTTTAAGAGTTCCACCTTTATCAGAGAGAGTAGGATATGAAACAGAATCCTACAGGTGGGTCTCAGGTTGCTATTGCTACATATCTATATTTGTAAATGCAAACACTTGCTAGATTCATATCCAGTCCGAAGAAGTTTTGTTTTTTTTTTGTGCGTCCCAAAGAATCAGAATTGTACTAATTTCTGTCCTTGTTAATTTCTCAGTGGGAAATGAGTTCTGGGACTCGTGCAGCTAACACGAGACAAGATGGGAGCCCAGGAAGGGTGGCTGTGCCTTAAGGAAATGATCCTTCGGGCACAGAGGGAGACGATCCCGATGCGGGGAAAAGGGGGGAAAGGGGCCAAGAGGCTTCCTTGGCTGACCAGAGAAATCCAGAGCGGCCTATGGGGCATATAAAAAAGTGGGGCGTATAAAAAGTGGAAACGGGGAGAGATTACTAAAGAGGAGTATACCTCCTCTTCTCGTGCTTGTAGGGAGGCAGTTAGACAAGCCAAAGCTACCATGGAGCTGAGGATGGCATCCCAAATTAAGGATAACAAAAAATTGGTTTTTTTTGCTATATAGGGAGTAAAAGGAAGGCCCAGGGTGGAATAGGACCTCTACTAAATGGGCAGAAGCAATTGGTGACGGACAGGGGGGACAAGGCTGAACTCCTCAACGAGTTCTTTGCCTCAGTGTTCCTAAGCGAGGGGCAAGACAGGTCTCTCACTGGGATTGTAGAGAGGCAGCAGCAGGGCGCTAGACTACCAAGCGTAGACCCTGAGGTGGTGCAGTGTCACTTGGAGGAACTGGATGCGTGTAAGTCGGCAGGCCCGGATGAGCTCCATCTGAGGGTACTGAAGGCACTGGCTGATGTTATTGCACAGCCACCGGCGGGAATATTTGAACACTCATGGCGCATGGGCCAGGTCCCGGAGGACTGGAAAGGGCCAGTGTGGTCCCCATTTTCAAGAAGGGGAGGAAGGAGGACCCAGGCAACTATAGGCCAGTCAGTCTCACCTCCATCCTTGGCAAAGGCTTTGAAAAAATTATCAAGGCTCACATTCGCGAGAGCCCGGCAGGACAAATTATGCTGAGGGGAAACCAGCACGGGTTCACAGCAGGTAGATCATGCCTGACTAATCTAGTCT
>NW_005843231.1:225188-226775 GCF_000455745.1 Alligator sinensis
AGGTTGGACAAATGGGCAGAAAACAACAGAATGCAGTTCAACAAGGAGAAATGCAAAGTGCTGCACCTAGGGAGGAAAAATGTCCAGCATACCTACTGCCTAGGAAATGACCTGCTTGGTGGAACGGAAGCGGAAAGGGATCTTGGAGTCCTAGTGGACTCCAAGATGAACGTGAGTCGTCAGTGTGACGAAGTCATCAGGAAAGCTAATGGCACTTTATCGTGCATCAGCAGATGCATGACAAACAGAACCAAGGAGGTGATACTTCCCCTCTGTCGGGCGCTGGTCAGACCGCAGTTGGAATACTGCGTGCAATTTTGGGCGCCGCACTTCAAGAGGGATGTGGATAACCTGGAGAGGGTCCAGAGAAGGGCCACTCGTATGGTTAGGGGCCTACAGACCAAGCCCTACGAGGAGAGACTGGGGCACCTGGACCTCTTCAGCCTCCGCAAGAGAAGGTTGAGAGGCGACCTTGTGGCTGCCTATAAGTTCATCATGGGGGCACAGAAGGGAATTGGTGAGGTTTTACTCACCAAGGCGCCCCTGGGGTTTACAAGAAATAATGGCCGTAAGCTAGCAGAGAGCAGTTTTAGACTAGACATTAGGAGGAACTCCTTCACAGTTAGAGTGGCCAAAGTCTGGAATGGGCTCCCAAGGGAGGTGGTGCTCTCCCCTACCCTGGGGGTCTTCAAGTGGAGGTTAGATAGGCATCTAGCTGGGGTCATCTAAACCCAGTACTCTTTCCTGCCTATGCAGGGGGTCGGACTCGATCTGTTGAGGTTCCTTCCGACCCTAACATCTATGAATTATGAATGCCTTGGGTACTTAAAGTTCAGGTGGTACTAATGGGAAGGATACTATAGGTTTCCCTCGCTTCATGTAAGTTCTGTATGTGCAAATTATCTCTTATGTGATGACCCTTTTTTTCCCAAAATTCGTTATATGCGAGGTAAATTTACTGTTATGCGATCAGTGTGGTGGAAGCCCGCAGTTAACTGCTTTGTGTGGTGCATTGTGGGAGTGACGCGCACGAAAATTTAGTCTCCTGCGTAAATCTGTACTCCTCACTTATTGTCTTCAACACATGTTTTCTGTAGTTGCCATCCCAAATAAGATAGTGCCCTGTGCTTGTGTGTACTTTCTGGTGTTGGTAAGTACCAAAATTGTTTTGTAGAAGTGGTAGAAATGGGTCTGGGGTTCAGTACAGTCAAGGTTTTGGAACATATCCCTATTTGTTACATTGGAAAGTGGGATTGGTATGTTCAAACGCATTTTATTTTATCCAGTTTTAAAAGCCGTGTTGAAAAATCAAGGAGTTTAGCATGAATTATTAATACCTTGTTCCACTCTTAAAAGTTACTTTTGTAAAAATTGGAATTACTGGAGTCCATATTCCTAGTCTCATTTTGGGTTAAATGTATTCATCTTGCAAGTAGAATTGTGCTTTTTCTCCTAATTGCCATTCGGAATGAGCTTGGTCTCTAATAGTCATGCTGCCAGCACTATTTCATGTACACCACTGGCATCTGTGGAGGTCCCAGCCATGTTATGTGATGCTTGGACAACCCCATTATTGTGAGGGTTCAG
>NW_005843231.1:226806-235234 GCF_000455745.1 Alligator sinensis
TAGTGGCCAGGCTTTCAGTAGGCCACTAGGAGCACCTAGGGGGTCAGAGAGCTGATGTTGAGTTCCTGGGGAGATCCTAAGTCAGGGTCAAGAAGAGTCAAAGCCAAGTCAGGAGCCAGGAGAATCGGAGAAGACAGTGAACGTGAGGCCCTGCCAGAGCTGATTAAGGCTGTGTCAAGGCGTTACTGCTGCTTGTGGTGGCAGGTGTGCTTAGAAGGGTTCAGTGACGCTTTCAGCAGCCAAATTTGGTTGCAGAGAAATGGGGCAGTCACATTAGCCAGAGATCAGGGTGAGAGCTTGGCCCAGGCAGGCCTGATTGATCTGAGTCCCAGACAGTAATCTTCGAATGATGCCCTTTGGAACCTGTTTGCCTTTAATGTGTTTGCACAGGTGTAACTGCAATTTAATAAACAGTGATGTTAGCAATGAACCAGATGGCACAGCCTGTGGACAGAAATAATACTTGAACCATTCCAAGAATGTCACTTATTGGAAACGAAGTCACAGTTGTCCTGGGTCAGAGGTGTCTGCATGTACACTTAAGGGTTCTAAGTGGTCACCTTTTAGGCCTCACAGTGCCATCAAACCACCACCAGGGATGGTAGTGAGCACCCAGCTTAATTGCAGTTTTCTGCTTCCCTTTCTCACTAATTTTGAGGACTATAAAGACCCAGTCTTGCACTTTACTGGAACTGTGTGATGGTGACTCCTGCTTCCATGTACGTGGGGCTCAGGAGGCAGTTTTCTGCCGCTTTTAAAGACCTGGTCAGTTTCCTCCCATTGGTGGAAGTGAAGCCCTTGGGCAGCCCTACAGCCCCTAACCCCCGGGCACCTGGAAGCAGAGGTCTAGACAGCCCCCACCAATCTGGTCACCTCCCACCCCGAATAAGACTGGGATGCATGGAACCCTGGTTAGTTGCCACCTTGGATCCAGGCCTGCTGCTCCTTCCTGCCACCTAGCTGCAGCATGGGTGAGCTCCCCACTGCACGGTTGCGGGTTGGCATGGTAGGAACAACGCCTTCCTCTCTGGCCGCCTAGCTTCAGCATGGCACAAGAGAAGCCTCCTGCCACCAAACACAGCTGATGCCCCCTGCGTCCAGAGGGAGAATCCAGTGGCTTTGTAGGCCTTGAGTTGCTGACCCCTGAACTAAAGCATGTCTTGTATGCTACTTGTAATATGACCTTAACGCTGCCACATAATTTAGAGAGAACAGAAAATAAACAATCTCTCCTTTAACTGAAATGGTTGGCTGCTTGTCCAATGCCAGCAGGTATATCATGAGGACAGAGGATGTGGGTGTGATCAGTGATGAATTATTATTCATGGTAATGTTCATAATGAGAGGTTGCACAATCCATGTAAATTCCGTTTGTGAAGCAGGGTATGCTTACAGCACTTGAAAGAAAATGTATGGAAGGGGTTAATTCTTAGTTTTTTCTCCAGGCAGTTCCTGTGTGCTTTTAATGTTTATTTAAATTCATAGAGTTGAATTAAAAAAAAAAAAAAAAAAAAAAAGGATTTTTCAGACAGTACATGTGTTCTTTTTCCCCAAAAATCAGCCTCCCAGAATTGGGGTTGATATCTTAAATGGGGAAGCTGATTTGTGCCTGGCATAGAAGCACCTTGCTTTAATTGCTGCTCTGTAGTGCAGCAGCTGTTACATTACTATTCAGGCAGCTGAAGGAACCACTGGCAACTAGCTTATTCTTGGTTCATTGTTCCTCCCTCCACAGTTGGTAATGATCATATGTTTTGGGGTTTTTTTAATAGTGTGGAAGTTCCACTAATCAAGCTAACCTTTCTTGGGGCAATTTTGCTGACTGCTGCTGATCTCTGTGTTCTTATTTCCCAGCCCTGGAGACTTTAGCTCCTTTCAGAATCAGATCTGCCCATGGAGACCCATCTTCAGCGGCAGTTAGGTTTTCAGCTTTACTTGAGCAGGAAAGGAAGGGTGGATCAACTGAAGATTAGGCTCTGCCTCTGGTCTCTGCAGCCATAACTCTGGTTCATGTCAGTAGAAAGTATGAGGGTCTTGTGAGCCCTGTTTAGCAGAAGTAATAGTATGAATGTTTTTTCTCAGCTTTGATCCGTAAACTACACAGGATTACAAAGGCACAGGTTAAATAAGCACAATAAGTTCGTACAAACTTTCAAATTTCTTTCTCTGACTTCCATGACACTTCTCCCCCTTGTCCAAAAAATTTGGAAAGGCTTGGCATTCTCGACTGGACAACTGAGGCCTGAAAGGGCATAAGTGTCAGTGCAGGGCTTAGAATTAAGAGCCCCTTGCCCCGCAGTACATTGCCCATGTTACTTCCTTACATCATTTTCTTGAGATAAAAGGATGCATTCAGTTGCATTTTTAGAAAGCCTGTTTGTCCTTTTCTCTCTGGTACCTTAGTTAAGTGGATAAAATGAAGCCAGTGCCTCTAATTGTTTCTGAGACATACATGGATCAATTTTTGAGGTAAAAGCCAGAATGACAAAATTTGAGAGCCCAACTAGGGAGGTACGTACATCAGTATACAAGTCCTAAAATAAAGCAGCATAATTTTCAGAGAAGCTGAACAGTTAGTCTCATAGTGAACTGTGGAAGCTCACCTCCTCAGTAAATCGGGCCACTGTTATTTGAATATTAAACTCAAATAAGTCTGGGTGCCTGAATCATGAGACACCACTTTAGCCATCTGCTTCTCATAGATTCATAGATGTAGGGTCGGAAGGGACCTTGTAGATCTTCTAGTCTGATGCCGTGCCGTGGGCAGAAGAGAAAACTGGGCTCAAATGACCCCAGCCAGGTAAATGTTGAGCCTCCTCTTAAAGACCCCCAGGGTAGGAGCCATCACCACTTCCCTTGGAAGTTTTTCCAGATCCTAGCCGCCCTGACTGAGAAGTAGTGCCTTCGGCTGTCTAGTCTAAACCTACTCTCTAGCAACTTATGGCCGTTATTCTTTCTAGCAACTTATGGCCATTATGGCCTGTTACTCTGGGAGGCGCTCGGGGAACAAGCTCTCTCCCAAACCCTGCTGTTCTCCCCCTAGTAAGTTTATAGACAGCCACCAGGTCCCCCCTCAGCCTTCTCTTGCAAAGACTGAACAGGTTGAGGTTCTGTAGCCTCTCCTCATAGGGTCTGCCCTGCTATCCCTGGATCATGTGAGTGGCCCTCCTTTGGACCCTCTCAATGCTGTCCACATCCCTCCTGAAGTGCAGCACCCAGAACTGGATGCAGTACTCCAACTGCGGCCTGACCAGTGTCGCATCGAGGGGGAGGATCACCTCCTTGGTGTGATGCATCTGTGGATGCATGACAAGGTACAGTTAACCCTACTGACTGTGTTCTCGCATTGTCGGCCCGTGTTCATCTTGGAGTCAATAATGACTCCAAGATCTCTTTCTGCCACCGTGCTTTTGAGAAGGGAGTTCCCCAGCCTATAGGTATGCTGCTGGTTCTTACTGCCCAGGTGCAGCACCCTGCACTTGTCAGTATTGAATCCCATCCTATTTTCATTTGCCGACCCCTTTAACCTGTCCAGGTCCTGCTGTAATCTGTCCTTTCCTTCTCGCGTGCCCACCTCACCCCAAATCTTGGTGTCGTCTGTGAATTTAAACAGGCTGCTCTTCACCCCGTTGTCCAAGTCGCTAATAAAGAAATTGAACAGTGCGGGCCCAAGGACTGAGCCTTGGGGGACCCCACAGCCCACTTCCCTCCAGGTAATGATATCACAGAGGCCTTGGTTATTTTTCTTTTGGCGCCTCATTTGTAGGATACAGTAGAAGCTGTCTCCTCTGCATTAAGTGAGCAATGCTGGTATTTCATGTGGGCTATAATTTCTTTAATTTCTGTGCACCTTCTGCTTTGCCTAACTATTTACCCATTTCTATGGTGAGGGAGCATAAACTTGAAAGGAAGCGATCCAAAAGCAATGAGAAACAAATGTGTCATGGCCGTCTTTAACCATGTCCAAAGGTAGCTTTTTGCCACTTAGGAGATGAGGGAAGGAGCTGCTGTGTGTTAGAAGAAAAAAGTGATATGTGAGAAATGTGCCATGGGCAACGGCAGGCAAGCCAAGTTGCTAATAAATCCTTGTAGAAGCAAACAGACTAGCAGTAGGGTTGGAGCCCTTGTGTAACAGAGCAGATAGCAGCTCAGTGTCCCACTCTTGGCTCTGGCATAGAAACCTCTGGACAAGTACAAATACAAAAGCACTGGTCAGATCCCGGTGTTGTGTGGAACAGCAGCATGCTTGTTGTTTTGGAGGATGTGATTTCACAGTGATTAGTGCAGTTAAGAAGTGAGCAGTTGCTTGTGCATCATGTTAGCATGTTACTCGGGCTGTCAAATGATTACAATTTTTTTTTATCACAATTAGTTGTGCGATTACAAACATTAGTTGCAATTAATCACAGTTGTAATTACACAGCTTAAAAACAAAATTATGCATAGAAAAATTTAAAATTATGCAGGTACTTTGTATGGTTGGGGATGGGGGTGGAGTGTGTTTGTGGGCGAGGAATTTCTGAAGGTGTGTGGGGCTGTGGGTTTGGAGTCTGGGGTGGGGGGCCCACCCACCCTAGCTGCATGCGGAAGTCATGTGGGTCAAAAGTGAAGGGGAGCAGTGGGGCTGGGGCAGCTGTGGCTTGGGAGTGAGGGGCAGCCACAGATACTGACAGAGCCACACTGGTAAGTCTGTGGAGTGGAAGCGGGGGGTGGGGGGGTGCAGATTGAGGTCCCCATGGTGAAGGAGGGGGTGGAGCAGGAGTAGGCACTGCAGTGAATGGTACCCAAGGCCAGGGTGGGTCATGGGATGGAGCCACGGGCAGCTTGTCCATGAGGAGGTGGGGCAGTGGTGGCTCCCCAGCACTGCGTGCACCCCTGGGGGAAGCACAAGAGGCATGTGCCCCCTGGATTTGTGTGCGGGGCAGAGGTGGGCTGTCCACTGTGCACTTGGGCTCTACACCCTATTGTATTTGCACCAGGACCAATTTGATGGTATATTGTGCCTCCCACCGCCAGGCGGGCAGGGGACACATGCTGTGGTCAGCATGCGGCTCCTCAGGCAAAGGCAGCAGCGCGCAGAAACCAAGCCTACAGCTGCCAGCCTGCCTCCACTCCACGCACAAATCTGGGGAGCACGTGCCCCCCCTGATACCTCCTCTAGGGGTGCAAGGCGTGCTGTACCCCCACCCCATACCTCTGAGTCTCCTGTGGCTGTCTCACTACACATCCTGGCCCCAGGGGCCCATTCACCCCAGTGCCTACCTCTGCCCCACTCCCTCCCTCACCGTGGTGACCTTGATCTGCTGCCCCCCCCAACTTGCTGGTTCCCCACCATCCCACCCCCGCCACAAACTTACCAGCACGGTGCTGCTGTACTCGCAGTGTGCAAGCTGTGGCTGCTCGTGTGCGCGTGTGTGTCTGTGCATGCCACCCCCGGCTGCAGCTGCTTGGAGCCTGCGCCCAGGCTGCCCTGCGGTCCTCTGCGCTGCCACCACTGCACTGCTGGGTGGCCCAGAGGTGGCTGAGCAGAGCCCGGGCACAGGTTCCAAAGCCAGATGTGCAACTAACACACTAAAAAAAATGAACTCAAGAACTTAGCATGTTAATCGCGCGTGTTAACTGTGATTAATTGACAGCCCTACATAATGTATCTGCAGTGAACTGTTCCCAATGTTACTCTAAAGCAGCTGTACTATTACTCATTCCACTGTATTAGTCAGCACTCGAACCTTACCATTACCCTGCAGCTAAGTCAGGCTGTTCACTTTCACTGCCAATAGACTATGAGATACACCAGCCTGACAAAGGGTTCACCCACTGAACATTTGCAGAATAGTACATCCAGTACCTGTCAGCAGTGCCTAGTCAAATTTGTACTTATCAGGAAGGGGAGAACACGCAAACTTACAGGGATGATGAGTTTTCAGGTGAGGGAACCACTTCAAGCAACATACCCTTCAGTTATTTATTCAGTTAATCTCGTAAACCAGATGCAAATAATCGGTGACACAGAAATGTGCTATGGGTGCTGAACAACTCTAGCGATACCGTTAGTGTTCACATTTGAATCATTCCCAAGGAGTCACAGGAAAAAAAGATGCTCAGAATGTGGTAGTGGCCATTTCCAACCAGAATCTTAGTGGGCATTGAAATATACAACTAAGTAGAAATAAAGCCAGTTAAAACTAACATTTTTAAAGACTAGGCACTTTGGAGATGCACCGGATTTGTCATACTTGTAAAACAGGTAAGGACTCATGCCAACATTCAAGGGGTGACATTTTGTATGTAGATGGGAAGCTGGAAGAATCGCAACTGGCATCAGAAGTCATTCTGTGGTCAGACTCTGACCAGGACAATTGAGGAGCTCCAATCCAAAAATTGGGATTTATTAGAATAAGTGTCTCCAGAAAAATAAAGGTGTTGTTATGACTGGATTCTGCATTCCTACTATTCCCCTAAGGACTGAGGAAGCCTATAAAACCTGGAAGAAACTATGCAACGAGCGTGGTGCCCCCTAGTGGCAACCCCAACCCTGTCAAGCCCTTGCTTCTGCCTCCTAGGGTCTCATCCTGCTTCTTGCCCTGCTTGCTCACTTGCCATACTTTGCTGGAAGTAACGAGGGGAGGCTGCCCTCAGAAACTGGTGACCATAGGTGCTCTCTTGTATGCTCTCTCTTGCTCTTTTTCTTTCTTTCTCAGTATTCGTCACCCACAGGCCCTCTGTGCCTTAAGGATTAAATGTGTGGCTTCCTCTTGCCTCTACACTGGTCCTTGCCTTACCATGTTGTCATTTGATCCCTTGTTAGGAGTTTTGCAGCCTTTAGCCTGTGAGCTACTCGGGCTGTTAACTGATGGCCCAGGTCCACCCTGGCCTGGCCTTTCCAGTCTCCCCTGTTTCACTAGTCTCCAGGCCCCTTGGCACAGTCCTGCCCTGTTTCAGCCTGCCTGGCATCTCTGCTCAGGGCAAAGTGCGTCTCCGCTCTGCCTCCATCTACAGTAGGGGAAGGAAAAGTCCAGCCTGCAGGCTAGGTCTGACCCCAGTGAACTCCATTTCCCCTGCTCCCACAGCCCCCGCTCATGTTGCTGTGGCCTGTTGCCATGGAGACCCCAGCAGCCGCAGGAAAAGAGAAGTCAAAGCGTAGGTGTTTGCACCTTTCAGAAGTACTCCAGAGCCTTATGGCAAGCCTTTTGTGAAAGAATCCACCTTCCTCACTGTTCTCTTTTCGCTGATTTACAACATTTAGAAGGCATTAAGACATTATGTCATATATACTTTATTTAATTTATTTAGTCTAGGACTGAACCACTCCTTTTATGGCAGGAAGATGTTAAATATTGGAAAAAAGAAGGTTTAAGGGTATTTTAAAAGTTGTTTGGGATTGCTATAGAGGAAGGTGGAATTGTGAAATGGTTGAGGGAGGAGTGGAATTTAAGTGCGCTTGAATGAAACCCAGCAACCTGTAAGTAATGACATCTATTTTCACAATGCAAGTCTTATTTGTACTAGTTCTATGCCACCCCAACATGCGTGTTTCTTTTTATGCTCTGCTTGAGAGTAGAGACTGTTGCCTTCGTGTGTATTTGGAACACAGTTTTGGTATTACAGCAACCTACATAACGATCATTAATAAAGACAGTTTGTTATGTGTGGTTAGCTTATTTCCTATATACTAACAGTTAAGGAAATGTTGAAAAAAATAGTGACCACTTTATTGAAATAGCCAACCTTATATACCAGGCTTAATATAGGTGGATTTCTACGAGATATCCCTATTGCTTATACAACATTAACTCTAGTCCTAAGGAAATATTTTGTTTTGACATAGAAGAAAGCCTTAATGAGGTAGGGGAATTTTTACAGGGGGTAATCGGAGTAGAAAAACAGTACTGTATCAAGTGAAAAATTTAATTCTGGCCATGATGGATTATAAACAAAACAATGCAGAATTTTAAAGCATTTCCAACTTGTGAAATGTTCTGTTGAGTAGTGAGCTATTTTCTGCATCTTCTCATTTCTGCTTTCCTTTCACTTTCCCATATATTTCTAAATTCTGTTTTTGAGGAGTTTGACAATGTATGATCTGTACTAAAATCATAAACTTGACATTTGACTTGCCAGGTTAATTGGGAAGTTTACTGTGAATGGATCTATCCCAGCTTGCACAGGTTCGAGACTTTCATCTGTTCAAATAAGGGACTTGGAGCCCTTATGTTTGAAGATATTTGCTCCTAGCCTTGCTAATTGGTACCGATGTGAAATTAATACTATTCTTGTCACCGTCACTTCTGTTTAGAATGGATCTGTAACATTGGCAAGCATTATATTAATTTTATATAGCTGAGGTTTAAGAGAACTGAGACCAGCTGCATTGTTTTTTTTCATTGGGAAGGAGGATTTTTAAAAGGGAGAGATGGAGGGAGGGAAA
>NW_005843231.1:235244-236251 GCF_000455745.1 Alligator sinensis
ACTTTACATTATACTTTGGAAGAGCTAATAGGTTCTGAAAGGAAGATGACACCGCTCCTTTTCTTTTCAGTAGCTATAGAGGGATGAACTTTCAGGTTTATCAGCAGGGATTCCGGTTTTCCATTTCCCGTGGAAAAACATGGATTTTCCCTTTTGAAGGAGAAAAAGACAGATTTTCCCCCTTTGGCAGGCTGCTTGCAAAAGGGCAGGAAACCCTGAGCCCTGTCCAGAGGGGGTAGGGTTTGAGAATTTGAGTCAGCCAGGGCTGGCTCAGACTTGCTTTCCATCCTATGGCCTTTGGGCTAAATAGGCCTTTGGGGCCTGTGGGTGGGGAGCAGCTGGGGTCCCCCTCTGAGGGGCCGAGGCTGCAGGGGGGGGGGGGGGGGCAGGCAGAGATGTGTGGGTGAGGACTAGAGTAGTGATGGAGGGGGTCTATGGGCACTCTCAGGATGGGGCAGGGGAACTCAGGCAGCACCCCCATGATGTAACCGAGGCCTACTGTACCCTGCCTGGGATAGTGATGGCCGGGAAAGGCCTCTTACTTGGTCACAGCGCTGCATCTCCAGTGTTACTAAGACCAGGATGGGTGTGGGATGCCTCGTCCCACTGTGGCTTGTCCCAGCTCAGCTTGGGCTATAGCTGGGGGCGCTGCCCAGCTGTGGTGGCGATGATGGTGGCAGCGGCTTGATGCAGAAAGGAGGGAGTGCATGCTGCACCTCAGGCTGCCAGCACGGGTGCCCTCAGGGCAGGATTAGGGGCTGGGGCCAGGGGTGCTGCCCAACTGGGACTTGGGACCTGGGGTGAGTGTTGCCTACCCTCTGCACTGGTGGCAACTGCCCCACTGCTCACCAAGCTGCTGCGCCACACCGTCCAGCCTAGACTGACCTGTGGCTTCAGCGGCTGTTGGTGACTTCTCCGTGGCTATAGCAGTGGCTGCTGCAGGCACACTGCAGGGTGAGGGGAGGGAAGAAGTGATGTGGCTGGTCTGCATTTTGCCCTGCCTAGTC
>NW_005843231.1:236315-237941 GCF_000455745.1 Alligator sinensis
GGCCATGGCTGGGCAGGCAGCTACTTCACTGCACATGAGCTGTGCACCAGTGCTGGGACATGCAGCCCCAGCTAGGTGGGGCTCCTGGTCCCAGGAAACACGCAAGGTAGGTATGATAGGGGGTGGGTATGGTAGAGGTGGCAGCAGTGGTGGGGAGGTGATGGGCATGGGTGGGATTGGGGTGGCAGTGGGGGTGTGTGTGTGTGTGATGGGTTGGGGATGGCAGCAGGGGGGGCATGGGGGAGAGAGAGAGTGGGGAGGACATCAGGGTAGAAGCGGCTGCCAGAGCTGAGCCTGAAGCCCCCCCTGCTCTCCTAGAGCAGCCTGGGCAGAGGGAGGCTGGCCTGGAGAGGAAGGGCTTGACCACGCAGAGGCAGGTCCCTGAGCCCCAGTCAAGGGACTACTGGGGCCTGGGCACAGGTGCAGGGGGCAGAACAGCAGCAGCTGGCACCACTCAGAGCCACAAAGCACAGGGAGGGGGACACATGACAGCTGCAGCACCAGGACATGGGTCCAGCAGTGGGGGGAGCAAGTGGGGGTGGGTAGGGGCTGTGGATCTTGGGTTTTTAAATTGGAGAATATGAGATTTTTAATCGGACAAAACCAGGATCCATGTAAATTATCAGACACCTACTAGGTAGAGTTGGATGCGGAATAAAATCTTAAAGCAGTTTTCAAGGACAGTACCCTAGTAAAAACCACAATGCCTATCCTTTCCTAGGAAGGCTTTCAACTTAGGGTGGAGACACCCTAGTTCCTCATTTATGCCTCACATCTGCTTATCCTTCTACCCCCACAACCCATACTGTCATATGTACCTGTCTGGTGACAGGTTTATTCCTGTAATTCAGGGGTGGGCAAAATACAGCCCGCGGGCCAGATCTGGCTTGCCATGTACTTTCATCTGGTCCATGGCACCCACCAACTCTTTATACCCCGCCCAGCCCTTCTGCCCATGAGGGTTGGAGTGAGGCACCCATGGATACAGCCCGCCCCCTCCCGCCAGCGTACCCTACTGCACCTCATTCCCACCCTCGTGGGCAGAAAGGCCTAGCCTAGCCAGCATGCAGCTTCCGAGCGGGGCTTCTGCTGCCACTGCTGCAGTTGCTGGGGGACATACTCAGCTTTCCCGGTGTCCCGTACGCTCTGGGATGCAGGTAGGGAAGCAGCAAGCATTGGGGAGCTGCAGTTGGGCAGGAGCACAGAACTTGGGGCTGGAGTTGGCAGCAGCGCGGAGGCCCCAAGCAGGGGGGTGGCAGCAGTGCAGAGCTTGGGTGGGCTGGGTGTGAGTGAGAGGGATGGTGGCGTGGTGTGGGGATCCTCCCCACACTCCCCCTATGGGGCGCAGGCCCCGCAGGTGGCAGCAGCAGCAAAGAGATGCTAGCGCCCAGCACAGGTCCTGCCACCTGTCAGTGCGCGGCTCCAGTCAGCGCTGCACCTAGTGGTGAGAAGCACGTGCCAGCTGGGCCACCTCTATTGCCAGGGCTCCCTGTGGTGCATGTACAGCTCCCACATTCACACACCACTGAAGGGAAGCTCCATGGATTCATAGATTCATAGATGCTAGGGTCGGAAGGGACCTCAATAGATCATCGAGTCCGACCCCCTGCATAGGCAGGAAAGAGT
>NW_005843231.1:238575-253864 GCF_000455745.1 Alligator sinensis
ATTGCATTCTGTTGTTTTCTGCCCATATGTCCAACCTGTCCAGGTCTGCTTGTAGTTGTTCCCTGCCCTCTGGCGTGTCCACTTCTCCCCACAGTTTTGTGTCATCTGCATACTTGGACAGAGTACACTTCACTCCCTTGTGCAAGTCACTGATGAAGATATTGAAGAGTATCGGTCCAAGGATCAAGCCCTGCGGGACCCCACTGCCCACACCCTTCCAGGTCAATACCGATCCATCTACTATGACTCTCTGAGTGCGACCCTCTAGCCAATTTGCCACCCACCGGACTGTGTAGTTGTCCAAGTCACAGCCTCTTAACTTGTTCACCAGTATGGGGTGGGATACCGTATCGAAGGCCTTCCTGAAGTCTAAGTATACGACATCAACCCCTACTCCTGCGTCCAGGCGTTTTGTAACCTGGTCATAAAAAGAGACTAGATTAGTCAGGCATGATCTACCTGCTACGAACCCGTGCTGGTTTCCCCTCAGCATAATTTGTCCTGCCGGGCTCTTGCAAATGTGAGCCTTGATAATTTTATCGAAGACTTTGCCTAGGATGGATTGGAGCTGGCTGCTTTCATCTTCCCCTGCTATGCAGGTCCCGGGACTCCACTGGAGTGGAAAGGAGCCCCTGCCCCTGCTTCTTCGTTGAGTCCCAGGACCTTCATGGCAGGGAGTAGCAAAAGCAGCCAGCTCCAGTGCGTGGAGCTTCCCTCTAGTGGCATGCAAGTACAGGAGTTATACATGCACGGTGGGGAGTCCTGGTGAGAGAGGTAGCACAGCCGGGCTGTGTCCGTCGCTATGATGGGCAGCGCTGACTGGAGCCATGTGCCACTTGGCGATAGCACCTGCCCTGGGCATGAACGTCCCTCCCTGCTGCTGCTGATGCCTTCTGCAGGGACTGTCTGCCGGGGGGGGAGTGTGAGGGAGTCCTTACATCCCCCCCCTCCCACTGTCCCTTACACCCCACAAGTACCACACAGCTACACCCTTCCTGTACAACCCACACACACATACACCCCCCCCAACATACTCTGTTGCCTCCCACACACATAGCCACACCCTATCACATCCCCCTCCACACACCCCATTCCACACCACACACACGCACCCCCACCACACACGCATGCACGCGCACACACACCCCCACCATACATACACACACATCCCCACACAATATACAAGACTAAGACTTTATTTTTGAGTTCTTAGGCAAATTGCCTCTGTATACAGTACGCAAACACAAATCATGACAAAAATATATTTTGTAATAAAATTGAAATATGTTATAGTAGGTGTTTGACTTTTAGTGTATGATTTGTTGGTTTTTTTTCTCATTCTAACATGGCAACCCCTTCTTCCAAAAGATGTATTTCTGAGGAGCAAGGGGAGGGACTTCTGGTCCCAAGGTGGTGATTGGGGAGGGAGGAGGAGGGGAGAGGCAACTGTCAGAGGCTGGGGCTACCCATGCAGCCCTTGAGCTCACCAAAACTTCATTAAGCAGCCCTCCAGCAGAAATAATTGCCTACCCCTGCTCTAACTAGTAGTTGCATAGTTATTTTTTTTTAGCTCTGCTGAAATGCTTAATAAAGTAGTCCTTTATTTTTTAATTTTTTTATTGATGATCTTGCCCAGCTTGTGTGCAACAGCCTGTTGAATTCGATGCAGAGCTGTCTCTTGCAAATGTGTGCTTGTGCCAGCAGAGGGCTGGTTTGGGGGCTTTGGCTGGGTCCAGGTGACTTTTGAGGGAGGGGGAGTTGAGTTGGTGCTTTCCTCAGAGGCTATTAAGCAACCAGTCCATCAGTCCACAGCGAGTTATGTTTCCCACAGTGGCATCAAACTGTTGTTTTTCTAAGTACCTCATCACTTCCTGGAGAATATCCCCCACACTGTAGCCCTTCATGGCTGCTTTTTCAGCTAGCAAAGGAAGTTTCTTCAGATTCTCTTCATTTCCATGCATGAATGACAGATTTGGCACGTTGAACTGGGAAGCAACCACCCACTGGAGGATGGCCTGAAGCTCTTTGTTTTGTGAGCTGCTGTTGGCATTCTGGTTGGTCACTACTACTTGTGAACCTGAAGATGAACCTGTAAGTGGGTTTCCAATCTGTTTTGATAGGGAAGCTCTCCTGGGTGTTGCTTGAGCTTTTGCAGATGAGGTACCAAATGCATTGGGTTCCTCTGACAAGTCACCTATAGCTATATCAGTGCCACTGCCTTTGACCATGAAGAGACATAACTTTATCACAGATTCCACCAGTTGGTCAAAAAATTGCCTGTTGACCTGATCCATATTGTCAGACTGCTCCATGGCTGAATTCGGCTGTTTGGCTACAGCCTGTTTGCCAGGCTCCCATTCGCTGGCAGGGGTATGCTTGAAGCTCTCGTTAGTTTCGCTGGAGCTGTCTTCTATATTGAACCCAGCTTCATGCAAGACCTTCTGTATGATGGACAAGAGGACACTTGATATGTCTCCCTTTTGGGAGTAGAGCTGCTGTTGGTAATCGTGCCTTGTCCCTGCTGACCTCGACCCAGAAGCCTCTGCAAGGGATTTGGAGCTTTGGCTGTTCCCAGCTTTTTCAAAATGTGCATCGCGGGAAACATACCCAAACGAAGTGGCATGTGATTCACTAGAGTCCTTGCCATTGTTTGTCTGTTGCAGTAGATGTTGCTGTATCAACATTAAGGCAGTCACAATGAGGTCTTTTGCATACTTATCCATTGAGCAGTGCTTTTCTGAAGGCTTGCATGATGACGATTGAGATTTGTTTCCTCCTTTTTCCTTGTCTTTTCCAGAGTTGTGCATTGCACTTTGCATTGCTGTAAACTGCATGGCTTGAGATTTTGGGTCCTGGGACCCTGTTTTAAGTGATGTAAATGCTAGACTTTGAGACCTGGATTGTCCCTTATCTTCTCCTGCTAGGGCTTGAAAAAGGCGTTTAACCATTGCTTCCAGAATTTCAGTAGACTTCTGGTTCGCTACACTGAATAGATTTTTCTTCACAGTAGCAACGAAGCCAGAGTCTGTCATGAGCTCACCTGTGACACTATGCAGATTTTTCATTATTGAGTCTATCAAGTCTGATATAACATCTCTGGTGTGTTTGAGAGCTGTTGTCTTCAAAACCAGGCAAGCTGGAGCATGCTTGTTGCCCTTCTTTTCGACCTTCATGGTCTTCAAGAATGAGAACACCATGTCTGAAGCAACCTTGTTTGCATAAACCATTAGCTCTTTGTTGACAGAAGTACCATATTCATCTTGCCTGGAGTTTTTGGCTTGCTGATGCATTTGCTTATCTGAAGATTTTTCTCCTTGTTTACAGCCCTTTTGATTGGACATCTCGCCATAGAAAAGAGATGTTTTCTTGGAGCCTGAATGATCTTCTCCCTTAATAGTCCTTTCTTGAGATGCCTTGGGAGATAGTAGTTTACCACGAGGGTCTTGTGTGCTTGCTTCAACAGCTTCATTCACCATCTGTGATGCAATTTTGCTCACGTCGCCACAGGTGGTATTATTTTTCCCTTCATGAGTGGATCTATGAATTGCTTGACTTATACAGTTTTGGGCAGTTCCTTCCAGTTTGTCTGTGATCTCCTTACTGGCCATTTGAGCAACCAAGGAACAGAGCTTATTTACATAGTATGAAACATCATCAGTGTCTCCCTTGTTTTCTTTTTGAGCACCAGTAGACTTTAATGATGTGTCATTATTCTGGTACAGTAGGGTGTTTTTGAAGCTGTCACTACCTTTGTGTTTCGGTGGATTATCTGAAGGAGCCAGTGCATGCTGGAATCCAACTGCATATTTCTGAAGGTCATTGTTGAGCCAGCTCACAATGTTAAGTTCATCAGTTGAACCTTGTTTAAAAAGACAGACTGTTCCTTCAGTCTTAAACTTTGTTTGCATAAACCATTAGCCCTTTGCTGACAGAAGTACCAGATTCATCTTGCCTGGAGTTTTTGGCTTGCTGATGCATTTGCTTATCTGAAGATTTTTCTCCTTGTTTACAGCCCTTTTGATTGGACATCTCGCCATAGAAAAGAGATGTTTTCTTGGAGCCTGAATGATCTTCTCCCTTAATAGTCCTTTCTTGAGATGCCTTGGGAGATAGTAGTTTACCACGAGGGTCTTGTGTGCTTGCTTCAACAGCTTCATTCACCATCTGTGATGCAATTTTGCTCACGTCGCCACAGGTGGTATTATTTTTCCCTTCATGAGTGGATCTATGAATTGCTTGACTTATACAGTTTTGGGCAGTTCCTTCCAGTTTGTCTGTGATCTCCTTACTGGCCATTTGAGCAACCAAGGAACAGAGCTTATTTACATAGTATGAAACATCATCAGTGTCTCCCTTGTTTTCTTTTTGAGCACCAGTAGACTTTAATGATGTGTCATTATTCTGGTACAGTAGGGTGTTTTTGAAGCTGTCACTACCTTTGTGTTTCGGTGGATTATCTGAAGGAGCCAGTGCATGCTGGAATCCAACTGCATATTTCTGAAGGTCATTGTTGAGCCAGCTCACAATGTTAAGTTCATCAGTTGAACCTTGTTTAAAAAGACAGACTGTTCCTTCAGTCTTAAAACGATCTTGCTTTTCATTGTCTTTTATTACAATGACCTCTCTTTCCTCCATGTTTACTAGGTCAAGTTCATTTGAATGTTCAGAGATGTTGCTGGACTGGCTTGCAGCTTGCTTTGCTTTTGGATCTGTGGCTTTTAAATTCAGGCTGGAGACGTCAACAAAAGAGATCACTTTACGGTCCTGGTCCTTCTGTCCTTCAGGCTTGTAGAGGTCTACTTTACACAGGCCTGCCTGGCTGTGTAGCCAGTCAACTTCCTGAGACATCTTTGGAGATTGATGTTAGAACCGTACCCAGGACCGTAAAGTGTTCTTGAGTCAGTTGAGCTGCAGTGATGACCCTGCCAGACTCGATGTTACTTCTTCTCTCAACTTCCCATGGTCTTTTGCTGCCAGATTTGATATTCACTGTGTTGCCTCTTGGTTTCTATAGCAGCAATGACATCACAAAGATTCAGTTTCACCAACAGCTAGTGGTGTGATGGTCCTAGTTCAGCAATAACCTATCCTACCTATCCTGGTTTTTCCCTTAGGCTATAATAAATCTATTTCCTTCGGTTTTGGATAGTGTTTTTTAGATGGGATGGGGAAGTGAGAGAATGAGGAATCAGTTTCCCTCTCCTCTCCATCCTCATCTCCCAACCCCTAATTAAAAAAATACAAGGAGGCAACAACTCTCATTAAACTACATTTTGGGATATACAGTTAATGTAAGGATAGCTTAGCACAGAGTTAAGCTTCTGGTTAAAAGGAGGAGTTTGGCAGGCAGAGTTTGGTCCTACGGTGTCACAGAATCGTAGAACCAGAAAGGACCTGTAAGATCATCAAGTCCGGTCTCCAGCCATGGGCTGTAAGCTATTGGGCTCAGACAAGCTGAACAAGGTGCCTGTCCAGCCTCCTCTTGAACATGTCCAAGGATGGCGACTGTACCACCTCTGCTGGGGGTGTTCCAGATTTTGCCATCCCCTACAGAGAAGAAGTTCTTCCTTATACTGAGCCTGAATTTACCCTCCATAAGCTTATGTCTGTTGGTCCTTGTCATCCCTTGAGGCCATCATGAAGAGTTACTCATCTATATCTTGGTGTTCACACCTGATGTACTTGTAGGCAGCTGTCAAGTCACCTCTCAGCCTTCTCTTACTCAGACTGAACAACAGGCCCAATTCTTTCTTTCTTTCTTTCTTATAGATTAGGGCTGGAAGGCACCTTGGAAGGTTGAGTCCAGCCCCCTGCTCCAGAGGTAGGAAGCCAGCAGGGATCATAGGATCCCAGCAAGATAAACATCCAGTTGTCTCTTGAAGGCGTTCAAAGTAGGCGCTTGAACCACCTCCGGTGGCAGTCTATTCCAAACCTTGGGGGCTCAGACAGTAAAGTTCTTCCTTATGTCCAGCCTGAAACGGTCATGGAGGAGTTTGTGACTGTTCGACCTTGTCATCCCTTGGGTGCTCCGGTGAACAGATGTTCCCCCAGATCCTGTTAAGCACCCCGATAAACTTATAGGTGGCCACCAGATCACCCCTGAGCCTGTGCTTTTCCAGTCGGAAAAGTCCCATGGCTCTCAGCCTCTCATAATAAGGTCTGTCTTCCTGACCTCTGATCATGTCTGGCTCTTCTCTAGACTCTCAAGCTTCTCCACATCCTTTTTGAAAAACTGAACGCAGTACTCTAGCTGCGCCCTCACCAAGGCCGAGTACAACGGGAGAATGACGTCCTGGGATTTACTTGAGAAGCATCTATGGATGCAAGCCAGCATGTTGCTTGCTTTACTAGCAGCAGCATCACATGGAAGGCTCATGTTCATTTTGTGGTCAATTATGACCCCCAAGTCCCTTTCACCCATAGTGCTAGCCAGCGTAGCACTGCCAAACCTATAAGGATGCTGCAGTTTTTTCTTCCCAAGGTGGAGAACCTTGCATTTTTTGGTGTTGAACACCATAAGGTTCTCGTCCGCCCATTTCCTGAGCCTGTCAAGGTCATCCTGGATCACCCTCCTGTCCTCAGGCGTGGATGCTTTACTACAGAGTTTGGTGTCATCGGCAAACTTGGCCAGTCCACTTCTGATACCAATGTCCACATCATTAATGAAGATGTTGAATAGTGTAGGCTCAAAGACAGAGCCTTGAGGGACCCCACTGGTCACAGGGCACCACAACGATTTTGACTTCCATCAACCACCACTTTCTGGGTCCTACCACGGAGCCAATTCCCCAGCCAGTGGATCATGGTGAGGCCGAGGCCGCAATTAGCCAGATTTGCTAAGAGATGATCATGGGATACCAGATCCACATGACCTACCCTCAACAAACCCATGCTGGCTGTCCCTCAGGATGCTGCCATTGGCCACGCCGTTAAAGACATTGGCCTTCTTCCAGTCTTCGGGCACTTCACCAGAGCGCCAGTAGTTCTCGAAGATCCGTGCCAGGGGCTGAGCTATGATGCTAGTCAGCTCCTTGAGTACCCTGGCATGTAAACTGTCGGGGCCGACTGACTTGAAGGTATCCAGCCTGTCAAGGTCTTTCTTCACGAGGTCAGCACTGATGGAGGGTAAGGAATCTCCCTCACCCGGACCTCCCCGTCCCATAATGGGCAGGGGCGTCCTGTGGGACTGGTGAAAGACTGACGCAAAGTACCTATTTAGCAAGTTCGCTTTTTCCTGGGCATCAGTTGTCAGTTGTCCCAAGTGGTTTAGCAGGGGTCCAATGTTGCCCTTGCTTTTCCTCCGGCTCCCCACATATCTAAAAAAGGACTTTTTATTGTTCTTGATACTTGTAGCTAGTTGGAGTTGAGTCACAGCCTTGGCTTTCCTGGCTCGCTCCCTGCAGGACCAGACCAGGTGAGAATATTCCTCCTTGGAGGTGGATCCAGTCCTCCATCCTTTGTAGGACTGTCTTTTTAGACACAGGAGGTCTGCTAGTTCCCTGGAGAGCCAAGGGGGCTGCTGTGCCCTTTTGCTGCCTTTCCTTCAAGATGGAATAGACTTTGCTTGCACATCCAGGATTGCTCCTTTGAGGAGCAACCACTCGTCCTTAAATCCCCTCCCCTTTGAGCTGAGGCCCTTCAGGGCCTCACTGACAAGCCTCCTGAGCTTGTCAAAGTCAGCTTTCCTGAAGTCGAGGACTTCTGTATTGCTGACTGACTTGCCAGCTTTACGGCGTGTGGTGAAAATGATCAGCTCGTGGTCGCTGTTACTCAGCTTTCCTTCGATCACTAGGTCGCTGATTAGGTCATCCCCCATTGCCAGAACCAAGTCAAGCAGCGCTTTACCTCTCATCGGCCCGTAGACTTCTTGCGTCAGATAGAGCTCATCCACGCATGAGAGAGAGCTTCCCACAAGATGTCTGGGTAATTGAAGTCTCCCATGACAACCATGCACCGGGAGCGTGCAGCCTCAGCCAATTCCCTGGCGAACTCCTGGTCAAGCTCTTGATCCTGGATAGGAGGTCTGTAGTAGACTCCCACCATTACGTCCCCTGTGCCATGTTCCCCATGGACTTTAACCCAGAGGGTCTCCAGTCATCCATCCTGGGTGCCAATGTCGGCTTGCAGGAACGCGTAGGTTTCCTTGATATAGAGAGCTACATCCCTGCCCCTTTTGTCCACTCGATCCCTCCTGTACAGGGTATAGCCTTCTATACCTGTGGCCCAGTCATGGGTGGAGGGCCACCAGGTCTCTGATATCCCTGTGATATTGTAATTATTTGTGTTAAGCAGGAGAACAAGTTCCTTCTGTTTATTCCCCAAGCTCCTGGCATTTGTGTACAGGCATGCAAGTGTCCCAGTGGGGGCCCTTGCCTTGCCTACAGCTCGGTGCAGGGGTGGGCTCCCTTAAGTGCCTTGGCCTTAAGTACCTTGGCCTCCTGGCTTTGCAAGGGTTGCTCAGTGGGCCAGCAGTGGCAGTGGTCCGCCCATCCCCCAGTAGGGTTAGTTTAAAGCCCAGTGGAGCAGGTCAGCCAGTCTGGCTGAAAAGAGCCTCCTCCCCAGTGGAGAGTCTGTTTCCTCCATGCCCTTGACCATGTGGGTAACTCTTCTTTGTACTCTTTTGAGCTTTTCTATGTCCTTCTTGAAGTGCAGTACCCAGAATTGGACAAAGTACTCCAGCTGAGGCCTCACTAGTGCCGAATAGAGAGAGAGAGAGAAGCATCTCTCTGGATCTATTGGCCACACATCGGCTGGTGCACGCCACAATTCTGTTTGCCTTTCTGGCAAGCTCATCGCACTGCTGGCTCATATTCATCTTCCAGTCGATCGTTTCTCCCAGGTCTTGTTCAGATGCTGTGCCAGCCAGTAGGCCACCACCCATCATGTAATTATGGTGAGGGTTCTTCCTACCCAGATGAAGGACTTTGCACTTATTCGTGCTAAACCTCATCTGATTCTGATTCACCCATGAGTCCAGCCTGTCAAGGTCATCCTGGATCCTGACTCTGTCCTCCAGCGTGCCCACATTTCGCCACAGCTTTGTATCATCTGTAAACTTAATAATTGAGCTTTCCACCCCCTCATCCAAGTCGTTAATGGATATATTAAAGAACATGGGTCCAAGCACCAATCCCTGAGGGACACCACTGGAGACGGCCTTCCAGGATGAGGCCATCCCATCAATTACCACTCTGGGAGCGGCCTCTAAGCCAATTGTCCACCCACTTCACTGTAGACTGGTCAATCCAGCACCCTCGAGCTTGTTTGAGAGAATCCCATGGAAAACAGAATCAAAGGCTACACTGAAGTCTGAGTAAATTATATCCACTACATGTCCCTCATTCAGATGGCCATAGAAGGACACAAGGTTTGTCAGGCATGATCTACCCTCAACAAAGTTGTGCTGATTGCTTCTTAACATCCTGTCTGTTTCCAGCTTGTATGGAGGAAGAAAGTTTATGAGAAGGTATTGCAATTTGGTGGGGCAAGCAAAGATGAGCTTGTGAGGGGAAAGTGCAGCCAGAAACTCAGCATGTGGTTCTGGAGAAGCTGAAACTTGGGCTTCCTCCCCAACTCCCTCTTCTAACCAGCATGACTTCCTCTATTTAGGGGTGTACCAGAATCCTTGTTTCTCCACAGAATGGTCAAACTTTGGGAGATGCTGAAAGCCATGCCAATAACAAGTCTCTCCTTATGGCACCATGCAGGGCCCTCCAGTTTACAACTGGTGGCACCAGACTAGAGTAAAGACTAATTAAACAGGGTATTTCATAGACATTATAGGCTGGAAGGGACCTCGAGAGATCATTGGGTCCAGCCCCTCTCCCCCCCAGCCATAAACAGGAAGTCAACTGGGATCAAGTGACTCCAGCAAGAAATATATCCACGTGTTTTTTGAAGGAATCCAGAGTAGGTGCTTGTACCATCTCTGGGGGGAGTTTGTTCCAGACTCTGGACACGTGCACTGTAAATAAGTTTTTTCTTATATCCAGTTTGAATCGGCCTTCCTGGAGTTTCATGGCCATTAGACCTTGTTATCCCAGGGGAGCTCTGGTGAACAGGTGTTCTCCCAGGTCCTAATCTTCCCCTCTTTATCTAATTGTAGGCTGCCACCAAGTCCTCCCTGAACCTTCTCTTCTGCAAACTGAAGAGTCCCAAATCCCTCAGCCTCTCCTCGTACAGTCTTCCCTCCAGGCCTTGGATCATATGAGTGGCTCTCCGCTGGACTCTCAAGCTTTTCCACATCCTTCCTGAAGTGGAGAGCCCAATACTGGATGCAGTACTCCAGCTGTGGTCTCATCAGGACCAAGTAAAGTGGAAGGATGACTTCCCTGGTTTTGCTTGCATCAGTGGATGCACGCTGGTTTGGTTAGCTTTGCCAGCCACAGCATCACATTCATGACTCATTCATCTTGTGGTCAATCAAGACCCCCAAGTCCCTTTCAGTCGTGGTACTAGCGAGCATAGCACTGCTGAGCTTGTAAGTGTGCTTGGGGTTTATCCTACTGAGGTGCAGAACCTTATACTTCTCTGCATTGAAGGCCATCAAGTTTTGATCAACCCACCTTGAGAGTGTGTCCAAATTGGCTTGTATCCCCAGCCTGTCCTGCTGTGTGACTGCCCTCCCCCATAATTTGGTATTGTCCATGAACTTGGTGAGTTCACATCTGACTCCCGAATCCAGATCGCTAATGAAAATGTTAAAGAGTACCAGCCCAAGTACCGAGCCCTGAGGGACTCCACTGGTCACCCTGTGCCACGTTGATTTGCTTCCTTCAACTAGTACTCTTTGGGACCCTGTAGCCAGTTGCCTAGCCATTGGACCGTATGATGATCAAGGCCACAGTTCTCCAGCTTAACTGTGAGGATATCATGGGACACTAGGTCAAAGGCCTTCTTGAAGTCCAGGTATATGATGTGCACATCATCTCCCTTGTCCAGGGCACATGTTACCTGGTCATAGAAGGCGATGAGGTTGGTCATGCCTGACCTGCCAGTCACAAAGCCATGTTGGCTGGCATTCAGAAGCTTGCCTTCCGTCAGTCTGGTGTTGATGGATCCCTTGACAGTTTTCTTGAGGATTTTTCCAGGGACAGGTGTAAGACTGATTAGTTCTCCAGGTCATCCCTCCTCCCTTTCTTGTAGATAGGGACCATGCTGGCTCTTTTTCCAGTCATCCAGGACCTCGCCTGAGCACCATGGTTTTTCAGACATCTCTGCCAAAGGGGATGCAATGATGACTGCCAGCTCCTTCAGGACTCTTGGGTGCATTCCATCTGGGCCTGCAGTTCCTCAAGGTGTACCCTCACCTGATCCACATCGATTTTAGGCCCATCGCCCACTCCCGGATTGGTTTGTGCTGTTCCTGACAGTGTGATCCTCCCTGGGAGGGTGAAAAACCAGTGCCAAAGTCATTTGGGAGATTGGCCCTTTCTTGGGCATCAGAAGTCAGTTGCCTCATTGGGTCTCTCAGGGGCCCAGTACTATCTTTGTTCTTTTTCCAGCTTCCCACACATCTGAAGAGACTTTGTGTTGTCCTTGATTCCCGTAGGTAGCCTAAATTCAGTTTGTGCCTTGGCTTTCCTCAACCACTTTCTACAGGTGCGGGCGAGTGCAGAGTTATCCTCTCTGGTAATGCTTCCTGTTTTCCAGCTGGTGTAGGCTGCTCTCTTGAGCTTAATCATAGTATCATAGTTGGTAGGGTCGGAAAGGACCTGAGCACATCATTAAGTCTGACCCCCTGCCATGGCAGGAAAGACTACTGGGGTCAAACGACCCCGGCAAGGTGATCCTCCCAGGGTAGGATCCTAGCTGCCCTGGCAAGGGAAAATTGTCAAGGGATCCAGTGAAGTAGCACCTCCTGATATCTAGCCTGAATCTACCCTCTGCCAGCCTGTGACTGTTATTTCTTGTCACTCCTCCTAGTGCTTGAGGGAACAGGGACTCTCCCAATGCCTGCTGGTCCCCCCTGACTAGTTTGTAAGCAACCACTAGATCCACCCTCAGCCTTCTCTAGTGGAGGCTAAACAGGTTCAGGTCCCTTAGCCTCTCCTTGTAGGGCCTGCCCTGCTGCTCCCGATCATGTGAGTGGCCCTCCTCTGGACCCTCTCCATGCTGTCCACAACCCTCCTGAAGTGCAGCGCCCAGAACTGGATGCAATACTCCAGCTGCAGCCTGACCAGTGTTGCATAGAGGGGGAGGATCACCTCCTTGGACCTGCTTGAGATGCATCTGTGGATGTATGACAGGGTATGGTTGGCCTTCCCGACCACATCTCCACACTGTCGGCCCATGTTCATTTTGGCATCAATAATGACTCCAAGATCCTTTTCTGCCTCTGACTGATGAGAAGGGAGTTCCCCAGCCTGTAGGTGTGCTGCTGGGTCTTCCTCCCCAGGTGCAGCACCTTGCACTTGTCAGTGCTGAAACCCATCCTGTTGAAACCCATCCTGTTCTCATCCGTCCACCCCTGTAACCTGTCCGTGTCCGATTGCAGCCTATTTCTCCCTTCTAGCATGCCCACTTCTCCCCACATCTTACTGTCATCTGCAGATTTGAACAGGGTGCTTTTTATCCCCTCGTCCAAGTAGCTGATGAAGATGTTGAACAGGTCAGGCCCGAGGACTGAGCCCTGGGGGACCCCACTGCCCACATCCCTCCACGTCGAATGAGGCCTGTCCACCACCACTCTCTGGGTGCGGCCCTCCAGCCAATTAGTGACCCATCTGACTGTGTAGGTATCGACACCGCAGTCTCCAAGTTTTTTTTAATGAGAATGGGGTGAGAGACAGTGTCGAAGGCCTTCCTAAAGTCCAGAAAGACTACGTCCACTGCGACACCAAGGATCTTGTGTCCTGGTCATAGAAGGTCACCAGGTTGGTCTGACAACCTGCCTCTAATGAACCATATTGGTTGCCCCTAAGCATAATCTCCCCTGCTAGCCCCTTGTGGACATGTGCCAGGATAATTCTCTCAGTAATTCTTAATAAGGTCCAAGAGTTCCTTATTCAGCCATGGGGGCTTTCTTGCCTGTTGACTGCATTTCTTGTGAGATGGTATGGTTTTGCCCTGTGCTTCAAGGATTAGGTTTTTAAGAAATGACCAATCCTCGTGTACTCCCTTTTCTGGGGAGGGAATGGCCTCTAATTGCCTGACTGACCAATTCTCTCAGTTTGCAGAAGTCAGCCTTCCCAAAGTTCAGGACTTCAGCTTTACTGCTGCGTTTGCCTGCTCTTCAGTGAACTAAGAAAGTGACCAATTCACGGTCACTGTCACCAAGCTTCCCCTCAATCCGCAGATCACTCACTAGGTCCTCCCCATTGGCCAGGACCAGATCAAGCAGTGCCTCTCCCCTAGTTGGCCCATAGACCTCCTGGGTTAGGTAGAGGTCATGAATGCATGTGATGAAGCTATGTGACCTGTCAAATTTGGTCATGCGCTCATCCCAAGAGATGTAAGGGAAGTTGAAGTCCCCCATGACGATCATGGATCGGGAGTGCGCGATTGCATTGATATTGTCCACAAGTGGCAGGAAGTGCTAATGCTTGGTGTTGGGGTAGGATACAAGAGTAAGGACATGGAAAGTGTTAATATGTGTGTTTACAGGAAGCCAACTGCCTAGATACTGAATAGGAGGCTGTGTGAGGTGCTAGTGGGACAGGACCCAGTGACAGAGGTTAGAAGTGGGTAGTGGTCATCCTCCACCAGGACTTGCTTGAGATAAGAAGATATCATGGGAATTATAGGATGGCTTTCACCACCTGGAGTGCATAGTTGGGCTGGAATGCATGGGTGACCCTTGAGCCAAACCCTTGGGAGAATGGGCCTTCCATAGGTTGCTCATCTTGAGTGATTTACCTGTTCCTCAATAAGAATGTGCTCCCCTACATATTTGAAGAAACTTCATCTTTGACAGATGATTGGTGGATGTCTTTTTTGAGGCTTGGGCTGACCTCTTCTTGCTGCTGCTTATGTTGGGATTTATAGTGTATGTTTAGGAATTTCTCAGCCTGGATGATTTGATTCTCCATATTCTTGAGTAATGCAGGTATCTTTTCTCTGTCTGCAGACTTCATCATGGCTGGTCTTGGAAAGCTTTCCTAATCAAGGTTTTATTCCTACCTTTTTCTTATTAGTGCAAAGGGTATGTGGAAGCAGTCTTCCTAGAAAAACCTCATTCTCAAACTTTGTAGAACTACAAAATTAACATCTACCAACATCTAACAATAACACTTACTGTGCTCCGCAAACACATTGTACTGTTGTGTGGCCTGCCTTCTGGACCAGAAGCAGTGTAGCCATCTCCATATGATGCTGTGAGTGGGCTAATTGGTACTGTCCTATAGCAGTGCTAAGGAGGTGAGCCTTCCCCCTACCCTGCCCCCCAGCTCACCCTCATGTCCATGTAAATGCCATTACCCAGTGTGAAGCAGTGGCATGTGTGAGGGTGCTGTTGCAAGACATTGCTGTTGTAAGACATTTTTAGCTTGTAGACGAGATGTGGCTATAGAAATTGATGCTTACAGTTTCCTGATTTGGCATGCCCTGCATGAAGGTAATGTTATGGTTGGATTGCTGAAGCTCTTCCTTATCATGTTAGGAAGGGGTTGGTATTGTATGACTTGTGGACTGGATCCAGCCTCTGGCAACTTGGGGAATCAGCACAGTGTTGCAGCCAGGACAGTAGAGGAGGTGTCCCCAAGTTCCTACTGCCTACCTTGATCCATACTCTCCCTGCAGCATCTATTGATTACCAAAGGATAGGAGAGGAGATTTACATCCCACAGCAGGGAGCAGGGTTGCAAGCAGCAGCCCATGGTAGCAAAATCTTGTCCACTCCTACATTAGCAGGTTTTACATAGTCTGCACCTATACCATACCATGGTACTGTATAAAATAAAGCTAAGGTAAGGAAGTAAACTGTTCTTTCAGTCATAGAGAGCATGGTGATAATATTGCTGACTTCACTGGAGTAGCAGGAGGGAACCCATTTCTTAACTTAGGCTTTATTACATAAAGAGTATTGGGAACAAAATGATTTGCTTGTTAGTAACCATAGTGACCATGAATCCGGTTACAATGAATAGCTGTGTTTAAAAGGAACCAGTTTCCTACTTAGTTCTAAAAATTAGGAAGCATGAAATATATGTATTTGATTCATGCACTGAGGAGTCTTAAGAAAAGTTATGTGACTCTTACACAAAAAATAATTTAGCTGAGAAATTGGAGCAGTCAAAACTAATTAAGTTATGTGGCCCTTTCCTTTGTCAATTCAAAACTGTTTCCTGCT
>NW_005843231.1:253874-257085 GCF_000455745.1 Alligator sinensis
CTAGTGCTTCATCATCAGGGATCTTGGTTTCCTCTGTTTAAAAACTGCAAATTCTCTGATTAAAACCCCCCACAAATTCTTATTTAAAAACCCCAAATTCTACAATTAAAATGAAACACCACTATGTGTGTATGTATGTATGTATGTATGTATGTTGTATGTATCAGTTGAACACCATGTTTTATTGATATATTTACAATTTTAAAGCAATTTGGAAGCCTACCAGTGCCTCAATCACTATAATAAAATAAATTATAAATACCTGTAAATTTTGGCATTTGACTCCGGGTTTTTTATCGTGGAAAATCAGAGGTCCCCCTGCCCACTTCACTCACCAGGATGAAGGTCCAGGCCCCTCACTCCCAAGTCACAGCCCCCTGGCTCTGCTAGGCCACTGCAAGGCATGTGGTTGCATTTCCAGAATCAAAATGAATGTCTGTTCGCTTGCTTATTGGTTCAGTCTACGTAATTTAGACTAACCTGCAAAGATTGAATTAATTCAGCCTTGGGCTTTTTGATTGTCTGTATTAGTCTTAATGTAAAGATAATACTACAGTATTTTTCCTTACACTTTGGTATTTTTCCAGCTCGGTTTCTCTTGGGGAGGAATATGTTGTACAACGCAGCACCTGTGACACTGACTACTAGTGACACATAGACTACATCAAACTATTTAAGTGCATACCTTAGTACTTCCCCAGAGTATGCACTTACCAACATTTTTTCAAAAGCAACCATATTTTAAAGGTCCTGTGCCTGCGGCTGCCAGAGCCAAACCTGAAGCCCAACTGGTCTCCTAGAGCAGCCTGTGCAGGGGAAGGCCAGCCTGGAGGAGAAGTGGCGTGACCAGCTAGAGGCAGGCCAACCCCAGTCTCTGAGCCTCAGTGAAGCGACCATTGGGCCTGAGCACAGGGGCAGAAAACAAAACAGCAGGGGCTGGCACTGCTCAGAGCCACAACGCAAAGGCAGGGGGATAGGACATGACAGCTGCAGCTGGACCTGTGTCCTGGTGCAGTGGGGGTGCTGCTGTTGGGAGGGAGTGAGAGTGGGTTGGGAGTGAGGGGCCCTGGCAGGGCTGGGAGGGGCTGTGGCTTGGGGGTGACGGGCGATGGGAGGGGCAGGGGCAGGGCACTGGCATGTGAGGGCTGCTCAGCGCCACAAAGCAGTAGGGGCACGGAGGAGGGGTCGCTGCAGCTGGGCCTGCATCCTGGTGAGTGAATGACACAAGGAGAGCTCTGATTTCCTGTGATAAAAAGCTAAAATTAAATGCCAAAGTATAGAGGTATTTAGAATTTATTTTTATTATAATGATTGAGGCACTGATAGGCTTCCAAACTGCTTTAAAATTGTAAATATATCAATAAAACGTTGTTTTGGCAATTTAATTTTAATTGAGGAAAAACACGGATATGGGGGTTTTAAGTAAGATAATATGGGATATTTAATCAGAGAAAACCAGGATCCATGTAAATTATTAGACACCTACTAGGTAGAGTTTGATGTGGAAGAAAATCTCAAAGCAGTTTTCCAGGACAATCCCCTAGCAAAAATCAAAATGCCTGTCCTTTCCTAGGAAGGCTTTCAGTTTAGGGTGGATACACCTTTAGTTCCCTAGTTATGCCTCCCATCTTCTTATCCTTCCACCCTTGCAACCCAAATTTTCATAGGTACCTGTTTGGTAAGAGGATTATTCCTCTAACTAGTACTCGCATAGTAAATTTTTTCAGCTACTTAATAAAGTAGTCCTTGCTTTTTTTATTTTTTTTTATTGATGATCTTACCCAGCTTGTGTATGACAGACTGTTGAATTCAATGCAGAGCTGTCCCTTGCAAACGTGTGTGTTTGTGCCAGCAGAGAGCTGGTTTGGGTGCTTTGGCTGGGTCAAAGTGAGTTGAGAGGCAGGGGGAGTCGGCGTTTCCTTAAAGATTATTAATCAACCAGACCATCAGTCTACAGCAAGTTACATTTCTCACAGTGGCATCAAACTGTTGTTTTTCTAAGTACCTCATTACTTCCTGAAGAATATCCCCCACGCTGTAGCCCTTTGTGGCCACTTTTCAGCCAGCAGAGAACTTCTTCAGATCCTTCTTATTTCCATGCATGAATGACAGATTAGGCACATTGAACTGGGTGAGATAGACTGAAGCTGCTTGTTTTGTGAGCTGCTGTTGGCATTCTGGTTGGTCACTACTACTTGAGAACCCGAAGACGAACCTGTAAATGGGTTTCTGTTCTGTTTTTATTGGAAAGCTCTCCTGGGTGTTGCTTGAGCTTTTGCAGATGAGGTACCAAATGCATTGGGTTCCTCTGACAAGTCACCTATAGCTATATCAGTGCCACTGCCTTTGACCATGAAGAGACATAACTTTATCACAGATTCCACCAGTTGGTCAAAAAATTGCCTGTTGACCTGATCCATATTGTCAGACTGCTCCATGGCTGAATTCGGCTGTTTGGCTACGGCCTGTTTGCCAGGCTCCCATTCGCTGGCAGGGGTATGCTTGAAGCTCTTGTTTGTTTCGCTGGAGCTGTCTTCTATATTGAACCCAGCTTCATGCAAGACCTTCTGTATGATGGACAAGAGGACACTTGATATGTCTCCCTTTTGGGAGTAGAGCTGCTGTTGGTAATCGTGCCTTGTCCCTGCTGACCTCGACCCAGAAGCCTCTGCAAGGGATTTGGAGCTTTGGCTGTTCCCAGCTTTTTCAAAATGTGCATCGCGGGAAACATACCCAAACGAAGTGGCACGTGATTCACTAGAGTCCTTGCCATTGTTTGTCTGTTGCAGTAGATGTTGCTGTATCAACATTAAGGCAGTCACAATGAGGTCTTTTGCATACTTATCCATTGAGCAGTGCTTTTCTGAAGGCTTGCATGATGACGATTGAGATTTGTTTCCTCCTTTTTCCTTGTCTTTTCCAGAGTTGTGCATTGCACTTTGCATTGCTGTAAACTGCATGGCTTGAGATTTTGGGTCCTGGGACCCTGTTTTAAGTGATGTAAATGCTAGACTTTGAGACCTGGATTGTCCCTTATCTTCTCCTGCTAGTGCTTGAAAAAGGCGTTTAACCATTGCCTCCAGAATTTCAGTAGACTTCTGATTTGCTACACTGAATAGATTTTTCTTCACAGTAGCAACAAAGTCAGAGTTTGTCATGAGCTGACCTGTGACATTATGTAGATTTTTCATTATTGAGTCTATCAAGTCTG
>NW_005843232.1:0-16575 GCF_000455745.1 Alligator sinensis
ACACAGTACACCAGCTGCGGCCTGACCAGTGACCAGACTATCCTTTAGAGCAGTTCAGAAAACACACAGTGAGAGTGTTATTGCCTCAAGTGCCTTTTAAAACCTTCAAAAAACCTTCAAAAACCTTCAAAACATTTCATGGTAAATAGTGTACTGTCCTGACCCTGCAGGTCATGGTTCTGCTGCCTATCCTGCAGGCACACAGCACCTCCTACTGGTTGCTAGGCTGCTGACTAATTAGGTCATTAAAAAATAACTGATGAACGTTTGACACAGTACCAAGTACCTGGTCATCCTAAGTCATCCTTTCTAGAGCATAAGCCAGCAAATGGGACAACCTGTCTCCATTCATTAGGGCTTTAGAGGGGTGGCACTGTTTTTGTGTCTCTTAGGCCATTTAGAGGCATGCCCACCATTTTCTAAATCATGTTAGCTGATTTTCATCACACAGCTTGAATCAAATTTCAATTTGTATTAAGGGTTAACAGACAATCACTGACCATCAGGGAGGTTCTTGTGCATTCCTACACTTCTGCAGTAAAGATGGCAGGGGGCGCTGGACACTGCCCACCATCACAATCAGGGCCACAAAACTGTGCTCACTTGCTACACCTGGTGGTAGGCAGGAGCAACAGCAAGCCCTGGATATATGCTGTATATAGATATTAATTAATACAGTTTAAATTGACTCATTTGGGCTGCCCTAGTCTGCCTTGACTTTAATAATCATTCAATGAGGATTGTTAATTTGGGTTGAAGCCAATTTTAATTCAGATTACAGATGTTCACATATATATAGTGACGACTGCCGTCCAGATTAAACCTAGAAAAACATAACGTCTATAAACAGCATTGGCTTCCTAAATAACATGCAGATTTTAGGGAATCTACTGGGTTCACATGGGGTAATAAAATCATTGCTGCTTTTGCAGGCAGCAGATTGGGAAGGCAGGGACAGTGTTTCCCATTGAAGAATATGAGGTGTTTCCTAAGGGGAATATCATGACAGTGTGCTCCAAAGGGTTGGTTTGGGGGGTTTTTTGTTGTTGCTTTTTGCTGGGGAGGCTGGGGGTTATGCTGAGTGGGTCTAAGAATGGAACACTATGTTAAGGCCAGCAAGACCACTGGATATTTTTCTTCATTTAGCCAGGAAAAGCAACAACTGTAAAATGATAGCTAATAAAACAAACAACGTGGAAGTTTGACAAAAAAAATAGTTCCTGTAGCTAGCTGCCCAGAACTTGAGTGACCAGAATTATTAGAAATTGGCTTTAAGACATGAGAACAGAGAAAAACTCTCCGCTTCTTTATGGGCTACTGAATGCATTCAAGGTTTCTGGGACTTCGGATCTGTGAGCTGGACTCATGGGTTTCTAGTCCTGCAACCTGTATTGAGCACAGGCAGTATGGCTAGTAGGGCTGTGTGAAGCAGGCCCTATTCAATTCAGATTCTACCCAAATCAGGGACAGTGATTCGATGCATTGATTCGAATCACTGTCCCTGATTCGATTTGGCCGAATCCAGATCTAAAGATTAGATTCTGACTCAGAGAATCAGTGATTCGGACATAGACACAACTTTAAATGTTTTTTCTACATACATTGAGGTAGTAGGCACAGCTTGTGAATGCTGCGATGCTGGCCCTCCACATGCTCAGCAGCAAACCCAGAAGTAGACCGTTAGTACTTCTGGTCCACTTCCGGGTCTGCCAGGGAGTGTGCTGGGGGCCCTCCTCTCACCCTCCCAGCTCAGCAATCAGCCTCAGGGAGACCCTGGGTGTCCCCCCCCCCCAAACCCAGGAGGAACCCGTCACCAAGCCAGTGCACTCCCCAGCTGACCCAGAAGTGGACCAGAAGTGCCCCCTGTGCTTCTGTGGGATGCTCCATGTGCCCCAGCATCGCAGCACTCATGAGCCCCCGCTACCTAGAGGTATGTAGAAAAAACTTTTAAAACTATGTCTATGTCCGAATCTCCAAATCTTTCTGAATCTCTCCAAATTGGTTCGGAGCATTCTGATTCAATTTGGAGAGACTAAAGGGTCCTCTGATTTAATTCAGATTCAGAGATTCGGCCACCGAACTCTGAACAAGTTTCAAAGTGACTTCCCTTCCCCTGTGATTTCTAGGAAGCCACATAATATATTTACACATATTGAATCGACAGATGAAAACAGGATTACATGCCTCACCTGACCAATTGTAATTAACCAGTGCACTGAAGCCATAGATTGCCCCACAGATCTGTTCATGCTTAAATGATGGTGTTAAAAATGCTTCACAAAATTATTGAATAATTTAAAACAGAAAGTCTGAGAGACTTGTGACCTGTTCATGCATGTTCCAGGAACAGCAAAAGAGGTTACATTTAACTAATAAATTAGTCACTGTGAAGTTTTCACTTGGTGCCACATTTTGCCCTCATAGCCATGCTCAAGCACAGAAATGGGTAGAAACCATAAAAAGGGCTATTTATTTATTTAATCTTCACTCAGTTACAAACAATGGTCATTGTAAGGTTGGGCTTTGCCCTTGAAAATCATACCTGGAGGCCTGGGCCGTTTCTATGATAATCCAGCAAGTAACTCCTCTCCAGGTATCAGCAAAAGCCCTGCCCCTGGTGGACGCCTATGGTAGGATAACAAAAATAATATGCTCTCCTCAACTAATGCAAGAAAAAGAAGCAGTAACTGAAATATCTTAAAATCCTCCATTGCTAAGGGTATAGCAAATGCCCTGCAGGGAGAGTATGATCTGGGGACATAGTAGTAAGAGAACTTCCTGGGAGCATATTGTTAAGGTCTCAGATAATCTTTTCTTCAGCAAATAGAACCAAAGACGTGTTTAGTGAGATCAGTCTTGATTGCAGCCAGCGAACAACTACCATTGACTAAACAGTCACTGTTTGACATTCAAGGGATATTGTTTTAAACCTAGTTTCCTTATATAAGCTAACCCTCCAAGGAACCCCCTGGAAAAGAGGCATGTTGAACAGTAATAAGAAATTGATTTTGTGAATAGCATGCATGGTTAATTAGAAAATAATTCTGAGTTGTTATTGATCCCTTTGCTCACTCACACCACCCTTCACAGCCCTTAGGTTTTTTAAACAAAAATAGTTCACGTGGTTTTACTTCTTGAATGAGAATATACTGAACTGAGGCTTGTCTTTATCAGCCAGTTCCCCTTGCAATGGGGCAAAAAGATCAGATCAAGGGAAAAATACACAGCCCTGTGAAGGAATGAATCCATGTCTCCTTTTAACATTTTTTTTCCATGTGCAATTTGCTTTTACAAGAGAAAAAAAATATTGCTGATTAGCAGAAAACACATATGCTCTTTTCTGAAATTAGGCCTTCTGATTCCAACCTGAGTTATTGTTCCATCTGGCATTTAACTGACAGCAAAGGTAGAGTAAAGCAAGAGTCTCCTTGCTTTAAAGTCTGATGTTACTAAGGAATTCATCAAAGTGACAAGACTACAAAAGCCATGCATTACCACTTTACTATTCCCTTGCCACTCACTGGAAAATAATGCCTGTTCTGAGTTGCATATGATCTGTTTCAATTATTTTTTAATTTTCAGTGTGTTAGTAGAACTATGACTATAAGGGGAAATTCACGCAAAATACCTTTTATAACCCCTGTTCTATTAAAAAAGCTTCCCTCCTATGAATATTTAATGTCTTCTCTAGCAACTGAAAAGTTACCATGCATTAGGAGAAATACATCTGCATACAAACATTATTTACTGTAATATGTATTTTCTTTTCCAGTCACTGATTAACTCCTGCCAACACTGGTATAGGTTTTTATGTGTCAATGCACCATTTCTAAAAGGCCATATGTAAATAACATGGAACTACTCTGCTATGTGCTGTGGGGTGTTTTTGTATAGTGTTTAGATAATTTCCACTTCTTTGTTATCGTACAGGTGTGTGTATGTATGAGGGTACCATGCTGCTTGCTGTACAAGGCAAATCTGTAACATCTCTGAGATTATGCAGAGGCAGAATAGAAAGGAGATACAGGTTTCCCTCACTTTATGCTGTACATGCATTCCTGGAAAACGGCGCATAACTTGAATTTGCATAAAGGGAACCCCCTTTACAATGTAACAAATAGAGATACATTCCAAAACCTCGACTGTACTGACCCCCAGGCCCATTTCTACCACTTTTACAAGATAATTTTGGTGCTCACCAACAGCAGACAGTAGTGGGGTATGAAGCAGGCCCTATTCGATTCGGATTCAGATTCGGCCCGAATCAGGGACAGTGATTCACTTTGTTGATTCAGATCACTGTCCCTGATTCGATTCTGCTGAATCCGAATCTGAAGATTCAATGCTGATTCCAAGAATCAGCAATTTGGACATAGACACAGCTTTAAAAGTTTTTTCTACATACCTTGAGGTAGCAGGCACAGCTCATAATTGCTGCGATGCTGGGATGCATGGAGCGTCCCACAGAAGTGCGGGAAGGCCCTCCACATGCTTGGCAGTGAACGCGGAAGTGGACCAGAAGTACTTCCAGTTCACTTCCAGGTCCACTGGGGAGTGCACTGGGCCCCCCTCCCCGCCCCCCCAGCTTGGTGATCGGCTACAGGGGAAACCCGGGTGTCCTCCCCTAGACCCAGGAGGCACCAGTCATCAAGCCAGGGAGGTGCAGCGGGGGCCCCGCGCACTCCCCAGTGGACCCAGAAGTGTACCGGAAGTGCTTCTGGTCCACTTCTGGGTCAGCTGCCGAGCGCACCGGGGAGTCCCCCATGCTGCTGGGGCTCCCCAGCATTGCAGCATTCATGAGCCCCTGCCACCTAGAGGTATGGAGGAAAAATATTTAAAGCTGCCTCTACATCCAAATCTCCAAATCTCTCCAGATCAATTTGGATGGTTCGGATTCAATTCGGAGAGATTAAAAGGTCCTCTGATTCATTTTGGATTCGAAGCTTCAGCTACCAAAACAGGCAGAATCTCCGCCGAATCAAATCAGGAACTGAAGCTTCACACAGCCCTAGCAGACAGTACACACAAGCATAGGGTACTATCGTAATGGGAATGGCAACTAGAGAAACACATCACAGACAACGAGCAAGGAGCACAGATCCACACAGGAGACTATATTTTGGTGTGAGTCACTCCCACAATATGCCACCAAAGCAGCTGACTGTGAGCTTCCACGCAGGGCCATGCCGAGGGGGGGCAAATCAGAGCAACTGCCCTGGGCCCCGCGCTTTGTGGGGCTCCATGGAGCTGGGCAGAGTGGATGCAGTGACTCGGTGCTGCTGCCACCGCTGCCAGCTGCACATCCGGCTGCTCAGCAACCCCCTCCCTCCCACCCTGCCAAATCTGCCACTGGCTTCTTGGCATCTGGGGCACGGGGTGGGGTCCCGCACAGGCTGATTTACCCATGGCCCTGCACCTTGCTTGGGTCATCTCTGCTTCCACCACACCAGTTGCATAAGAATGAATTTACCCAGCATATAACACATTTTTGGTATAAAAAGGGTCATTGTATAAGAGCAAATTCACACATACAGAACCTGCATAAAGCGAGGGAAACCTGTAATGCTTTTATAAGTGACTTGGGCAGTAAAGAACATGTCTAAATGGAGACTTGAGAGGGTGACTTTATTAGCTGTCTCTCACCCATCTTTCTCAAATGTTTTTTGAGCTAGGTACAAGAGAGGCCCCATCTCCATTGGCTTATGTGCCAGCTGACATGCAGTTAGCATACCTGTACCTAGGGTTTACATACCTGTGTGTACTTTATTACTCACTGCTACCACAACTCACCCCTGTTACGGAGGAAAAAAAGAAAAAGATTGCAGATCAGTAGAGGGGAGCGAAGAGCAAGCAAGTTCCATATGCTATAATCACTCCCTGTTCAACCTTAGCTTGTAGGAGGTACTCATGGGAAACTGTGCAGTTACTGTAGCATCTACTTCCATATTTAGCACTTTGTCTGCATATCACATACAGTGCACAGTTACCGCGCAGTAACTATGGTGACTTACACTGACTTGGGCGTAAATTTGATACCTGCATGATTCAGGTATCAGATTTATGCCCGATTAGTCATTGTGTAGTAATGCATGTGTAGATGCCTTACAGCACAGTAACACTGTGTGTGTGGACTGACTTGGCACTAATTTTAGTCCTGAATCTGCTCAGACACAGCGTTAATGGTTTTTAACACCTGCACGTGTAGATGCCAGCCTATTTCCTCTTACTGAGCAGTAAATTTAACGTGACGTAAATGCACATGTTGATGCACCCATAGAGAGCAACTTCTTAGGCCTTGATCAGCTCAGCGAAGTTCCTACTGGCTCAGGCAGGCTGACATTACTTTATCTCACTGCACAAGTGCTGCCTATAGACTGCCTGGGTCTCGGTTGAGGTAAAAAGCAGAAGCTGAAACATCCTGCCAGAAGCTGGAACATCCTGCCAACAGATAGAGGAGAGTATTAGGGGATCATTCCCAATGCAGAGTCTGTCCATGGGCTGATAGCTACAGCAGTCTGAAGACATCCAGTCTCTCTGGATCAGATGCTTTTCTGCAATTTGCATATCGGGGCTTCATCTCTGAGACTGAGCTGAACATTTGCTATTTTTCAAATAGCTGCTGTAGCAAAGCCTAAGCTCTGACAGAAAACCAGATACACCAAGTCTACAATCACTCCCCAATATCTGTGACCCTTCTGAGGTTACCTTTCCATCATACACCTCCCTTTCCTTCCTTCCTGCCATGCTCCGTGGGACTTGTGAACAATCCAGACCATTATGCCTGCCCTCACCGGTTCCCACTGAGGTGGAAATGTCCTTCCTTGGGCTGTTTGTGAGAGAGAGTCCCTTTCCATTCCTTGTGATATAGAAAGTCTAGACTTGCTGCCACCCAGAAGTATGAACAAATGGTTTGGAACAATCTGCATCCCTTTCTCCAATGAATTGCTGTTGTGCGTAGGGCTCCCTGAATAACAGGATTATCTGCTTAGAAATCTCACAAGTCCTCATTTGCCAGCTGTGTCCCTCTACATATCTGTTGAAACAGACTATATAAAATTACAAAATTGTAGCAAGTTAAGTAATCAGGTCATGGGGAAGACCAAGCCAAGTCTATCCGTCTATCCCAAGTCTATCCCTGCTAGCTTGCTGCCTGCTATTAAGTCTCTCACCTCTATGCAACAAGAAGTCAAAAAGATATACCTCAGCTCAGTTGCTGTGTCTATTGTGCTGGACAGGTGTAGGGCCCAAAAGCACAACTTCTCGTGCTAAGGCAGTTTCTGGTGTGCAGACAAAGGCAGGAGCAAGCAACCTGAGGCTGCATTGTACACTAGCATAAAGAGATGCAGATGCAGAGCTTGGGAATTCAGTGAAAACCCCATAGCCAGTACCCATGGAAATGGAATTTCTGGTAAGTTAAAACCTCAGTGATTTTCTCTATTAACCTTTCCCCGTGTTTCCTGTTCTATGCATCATTTTCCTCTGCTTTATGGTTCACTAATATCATTGATTTTGCACAGATGAATTGTCTTATTCAGTTTGAGCTAAATATAATTCCATCTACTCAGTCATCTTTAAAATTGTTCTTTTAACTGTCCCTATCCCCAGTTTCATTTTTCCTTTAAGCTTTCAATTAAATTAAGCTGCCAGCACACACACATTAATTTTCCCATGTTTAAGCTGTTAAGTAACTGGGTTTTGCTTTCACAGGCATGATGGACTGTCCCTTCAGCAAGCTAAACTATTGCACACCATGGACTGTCCCTGTACTGGTGTCTGGAGGTGGAGTAAGACACAGAGGTGGTAACCAAGTTGGGCGACTTGGTAGTGTTTTCCTCTTTATCCCTGCTGGCTCTGGGCTAAGAGTGAAAGAGTCAAGAGAGGGGTGAACAGAACCAATTTCCCACTGCTCTAGTCATTTGCATGCTAATGATTTTAAGGAAGACCCAATAAAAGAAAATGTCTTGTTGGCATCTCTGGTCAGCACACGGGGCACATAATGAGGGTACTGTCAAAGCTGTGCATAGAATGGTACATCTACAGGGAAAAATGATCCTTTTTCTCTTTGTGCTGTATTTTCCTGATAAAATTATTTGATCATTGTTGCTAATGCCAGTGACACTTTGCATCTAAATTTTACCTTTACTCTGAAAGTGCTCTACTAGCATTAATGATTTACCCCCCACAATATGCCTATGAAGTATATATAAACCTGTGCAACAGAAATACTAATGTAAGGAAGATAAATTTAATTTTTTTATAGAGGGCTGGCACCAGACCAATGCAATGCCTCAAATTCATTGAAGGTTTATGCTGGGTGTTAAGTCCTGCATAGGCTTTGAGCTGGCTCTATATGCAAGGTGAATTCTATGCTGAGGGACAGTCCTAGCTACTCATTGAAGAAGTTCTTGGGTGGCCAAGAGGCAAGAGCTGAGGCCAAGTCATGAGCCTACTGTTCCATCATTGCCAGTGCTGCCTAGTATCATGTAGCACAGAGTTTCTAAAGATACATAAATAGCAGAAATGTTCCAGAACCATAATTCATTGGAGAATTGAAGCAAAACTCCCGTTGACTTTTTAGTAGGGCCAGGATTTCACTGCAGGATTTGGATAATTTGCTAATTTTCTGCATTTTAAAATTCAAATGATAAAATGTTCCCCTCGTGCTTCAAAGCATTCACACTTCTGTAAAAAATGCCGTCTGGTAAAAACAACTTTTATTTTTAGCTTGCCTTTTTATTTAAAAATCAAGAATTCCCTTTAGCTCAGTCAGCTGGTAATGAATTCCGGAGAAAGTTTCTCTCTAACATCATCTGAACGATGTGCATCTCAGGGGGTGGAAAATTACTGAAAACTATAATAATAAGTAACAAAAAAATGCTTAAATCCAGCCTTCCTGGGCATTGATAATCACATCAGGGTGATTAATTTCATATGCAAATCCTGCCTCATGCTCTCCATGTGGCTAAAACTGTATGACGACTTAAAAACCATTTCAAGAAAAACCATTTCAGTACAAGGTAGGAATTCAGATTGCAACCAAAGAGAAACTTGAATTCTAATCTTTGCTTTACAACTGTGATTCCTTGTATGGGGAAAAACGAAAGTTAGCATATTTGACAGTCCTAAAATGCAGCCAGCATCTGCCTCCTTCTCATAACTGTAGGGGTAGGACAAGTCTGATCAAATACAGGGTTTTCATATTGTTATGGTAGTAATAATAATACAAATATTTTAGAGTTCTATATGAATTTTATGTTTACAAAGCATTATGCAGACATTAGCTATTCAGAGTTGGCAAACTCAGGCAGCAAGCTGTTTCCATTCATCTCTCAAGGAAAATAAAAAAGAAATGGTCTAAACATATTTGCATATGTGGGCCTCAGACTGTAATCATTTTTGCACATGCCTAACTTTACTCAGATGAGTAATCTTATGGAATACACTGAACCTGTCCACATGAGTAAAGTTAAACTCAGGGCAAAACAGTTTTAGGATTGGTCTTTAAACTGTCACCTCTATGGGACAGGGACTGTCCATTATGAACTGTGTACCAATGCCAGGCAGTTCTTGGTTAACTCTAATTAAAGCTAATAAATATGCATAATGTGTGCCAGTATTTACATTAGCATATATTGTGTATTTCTTCACTCAGGATGCCTTCTTCCAGTGTGTTTGAAATTACCATTGAGGCCAGCCTTGGCTTGTAAAGAAGTGCTAAATCTAATTCACATCACCCTTACTGCTCCTGATTGAGGTGGGCAGAATTATACAGCCTTAAGTTTGCTGACCATTTTCAGTGCATAAGCTAATCGCTTTGGACTCATTCTGCCCCATACCTCACTGCCGGACAGCAGACCCCAATGAGTGCCTCCCGGTGGCAGCTATGATATGGGGTAGCAACCATGCAGTTGTGAGGCCCCCATAGTGAGCCAAGTTTCCAACAGTAAAGTAAATTCAGGACTTGTGTTAGGATGAAGCTGTAGTTTACATGCATTGGTGGGCTGTAGTGTTAAGTTGGAAAAATGGTGAGTCTCACTGGAGACACTGTGGTGATAGACAGTGATGGCCCAGGTGATTAAGATGTAAAAGACTCCCACTATATCTTTTGAATGTATAGTACCTTGTGTCTGTGGGGAGAAACAGATAGCGAGTAGGCCTTATGTTAAAGCACAGCCTCTGCCTACCAGCTCACTTCCCTCACTGCTGGAAAGAAGCTGCTTTTCCTTTGTAGTTTGTACATCATTTAAATACTGGATGAAACCAGCACACTTCCTTGTAGTGAACAAGTGAGCATGCATGAGGAGAATGGGAACAAATAGCTGTAAAAATGCTGTCAAGGAAGATTCTTCTCAATACATTTATTTTTCAGTTACCCATGCTTGAACAGCAACAATTCAGCGTGTTGTATTCTGTGCCCTTCGACTGGCCTATGATATAGGAGGAAGATGACTCTCAGCCATTGACCTGAGAGGCTGTGGGTGGAAGGTGGAGAATATGGGGCTGAAACATCATGGGATCCACATGTCCCAGTATAACAGCACGTGATTTAAGTTTTCAATTCCTTCTGAACTTCAAGGGATCTTTTGAGATTTCCCAGTTAAGTTATTTGACTTGAGAAGTTCAGATAAGTTTTGGGGCTTCCCAGAACCTTTAGGATCTGAGTCCTGAGCCAGAGCCCAAAGTCACTTCAGGTTTGCCACTGTGGGGTAAAAGATTTCAGGAACTGCTCTTGCCGCAGTCTGTAAATCATACGTGACTCAGACAAATGCTGAGATGCACAAAAGCAATGCAGTCATGCCTGATGCCCATTCTCTGAGCTAAGTCCTAAGCCAGTTTTGCCAGTGCCCTGCACGTTGCACCGTCATTTACATCAGGATGTCCGAGTATGAAACTCCACTGTTGATCTGGTAGATTTTCACACCTACCTTGCACTGACATAGGCACTCATCTAAGAGACAGCACAGGAGAGAAAGAGGTGAGCTGGCTTTATCTCAACTTGCTCTTAAAACCTTTCCTGTGATTTGCATGGGGGCCAGTTAGAACTTGGGTTCACTTTGCAATCCCAAGTAGGCTGGCTTGAAAGCAAAATGTGAATGTTCTTTTCTGTAAAGTGCTTTCGCCCACATCCTCTGTGGGTTGTCTAAATAAAATCTAAGGTGGTTAAAGTAACAGAGACATAATGAAGTAAGTATTAACCTGTGATACACAACAGATCTAAGGTGACTGAAACCTCAGATGCATCAGAGTGGCAACAACTCTATGGGCACGTCTACACATCACCCTATGGTGATGCAGCAATGCACTACCTTGCCATATGGTGCACTATAGCAACATAGCAATTGCATAGGTCTACACGTGATTGATAGCTATGCCATCATAGCAGCACACTCCCCGCTTTTAGCACGCTGCTACAATGATGTAGCATGACACTGTAGCAACATCACTTCATGGCAATGTGTAGATGCTCCCTGTAAGACAAAAATAATTGCTTTCTCAGGAACAGAATTACCAACAGTGCAGTAGAAAATCCAAAAAGATAGTGCTTGCTTGCAAAAAAAGTGCTTAATAAACACTTAAGCCGTGTCCACGTGAGCATGGATGTTTGGTTCCCCGCGGACAACTAGTAGCGGCACACCTTGTGCGACTGCTAGTTGTCCCTGGGGAATGCCTGTGCCACACACCCTCTAGAGCATGGCAGGTTACCCCATGTGGGGTAGGGGAGGCTGGAGCCAGGACTGGGCTGGCCCCAGCAACCTGACCTGGGGGCCTGGGGGCCTCCCAAGGCTGCAGCAGTGGCAATCCTGCTGCTTGGAGCCTGGCTGGCAGCCAATGTGGCTCTGGCCAGCCAGGCTTCAGTTTTAAGGGGCACACTGCCCCCACATGTGCCCCCCAGCTTTTTTTGTGGGGGAGGGGTTTGACCCCTGGATATCCTCTTCTATTTTAATATTAATATTCTATGTTATTCTATTTTAATATTATTTTGGCTTGTACGCAATTAAGAGGGGCCCAGTAGTTTAGAAAATGTATCAAGAGATGTTCATTCTAGATATCTCTGATCTTGAAGAAATGGACAAAGGGAAACTGCTTTCAGTTTTTTTTGTTGACCTTTCCCACTTCTGGAAACATATACATATTTGTCCCAGTAAAAGCAAATCTTTAAATAATAAACTATTTGAATCTGAATTTTTAAAACTGCTTTTCCCAATGAACAATAATGTTGAACTGAATGTCAGTCATCAGACAGACATAATTGGATTTGGAAAGTGTTATATTGTGAATTAAGTTGGCTGATGGGGAAATGTCAGTTTTATTAACAGTCTTCCTTCAGATGATAATTTTATATCTATAAGAATGAATTACAAAAGAGTACTTGAAGGCATCAGTTCAAAATGATGGAGTCATTTTAATAAAGGCTGATTTGCTCTTTCATTTACTTGTTTTTATGTATTTCATCTCCTTGTGGGAAACTGCATCCAATTACAGTTAGCATTGCTGTAAAATGCAACATAATCAAACAATTAGTTAAGCATGGACACGCTGGGCCAAAATAACACTGAAGGGTGGAATATTTGTTTAAGGAGACCTTTCCTCAGATCAGTGTCTAGCTCCTATTTACCTTGGAGTAATCTAGGATTTAGAGATAATCTTCATATTTTATATTATTAAGAAAATGGAAAATAGTTTCTGAAATCAGTCAAGATACAGAAACTGGTGACCCTGATTAATTTAATCTATTCATTGTATATTACATTTGTCTAATTACATTTCTTCAGCTCTACAAAAAATAAAGTAATTATTTAAAACAACCATCACAACAATAATTAAATTAACCCAAGTGGCGCAGAAAGAGAGTCAAAGAAGACCCTAAGCATTGAAGAATGTCCTCACTCAGTGTACTCCTGCAGTAAAAAGTTACCAGGGAGAAGCTGTACTGGGAATCAAGGAATGCCTACACTTTATGCTGGCTTCCTGAGCAAGGATGGATGATTTTCACACTCCATGAATACGTTACGAAGGTTACCTGGAAGATCAGCATATTTGCTCTAAGCTGGAGGTGCAGATTGGAGAGCCAAGAGCTGTTCAAGGAGAGTGGCCTGTCTTCAGCCCGAGTGAAAAATAACCCTTATTCAGCAACACAAAGATGCTTATGCCCCGTGAAAGGCAAGGAGCTTTCCATTTCCACACCAAAAGTAATGAGTTCACTACTATTATAGTCCCCATTCATGCCCTCATGTTAACTTGGTCCTGCAGCATGGGGCTTGTGCCTATGCAGTCCTTTTACATGCTTTCTCTATGGCTTAAACCACCCACAGTGGGAACGTGCTATTTATCTAAGAACCAGACTTTGCAGTCTGGGCCTTTGGTGGGTTTCCATAGAACACTCCCAGACTGACAGAAACATGAAGCTGCCTTACTAGGTCTGCAAAAGGGGAAAATACCACATCCATAATCATTTTACAATAGTGGTCAAACCCACTGAGAGACTCCTACCTGAACCCCTCAGAGTCATCTAGAATAGCAGTATAAGTTAATATCCAAAAGCATACATATAAAGTGCGTGTGGACATTTATGAAGGCTGGCTTGGTGCACACAGCTCTCCAACCAAACACCCCCCACAGGGTTGAAGTGTAGGACTAGAAATTTGTAGTCAGCATCTGAAAATATGCAATGATTCCAGTCATTGTTCTGCTCTTCGGTAGTTGTAAAATCCTTTGTTTCATCATTTCTGAGGCCCTCAAATTCCTTCAGCCAAACCCTCTTGCTAGCTTGGTATCTCAGTGCTACGCTCCCTCAAAATTCATAGTTTGATTTATGTCAGTTTGCTTTTATGATGCAAAGAAAAGCCCACAGAGACAATAATGACATCAATAAACTGATTTCTGCTCCAGAACGACCAAGTCAACATTTCAACCCACCTCCACAGGGTAGGGATAGCTTGAGACATTATGCATTTTATCATGCAGTTTCCAAAATATATTTGAAATTTTTCTTATCTAAAGTTTGACACAACCTTAATTTTTTTAAGCACACACAGGGCCTTTGGAATATTTACATACACAACACAAAGCTGTGCTTTATTTTTTACCCTCTGATCAGATTTCCTGGTTTGCTTTTCATAATGTTCCACTCATTCCTGGAACTGATTAATCTATTAATGTTCTAAGGGAAACAAAAGCTGGATGGATAATGCATTTTACTTTCAATATGAAATTTTATTTAAAAACAAAACAAACAAATAAAACATTCATTTGTACTTTAGCACTTGCATAAATCCCAGTATGAGACCAGTCTTAAGAGCCGGATTTTCCCGATAGAGAAAGTTTTTGCAATAGCAGCAAGAGCAGGTAGATAACAGGAACTAATGCCTCAAGATTCAAGATTTAGACTGTAGTCAGTTTCTAAATTAGCCACTGTAAAGACAGTCATGTGAAATTCATAGACATCTCTTTATCTCCATCTCAAATCTAGTTAACTAAATCAGCCCTTCATCAATTAATTAATTCATAGTTTATGTTGCTTATCCCTTTAAGAAGCCTGGTAGAAGCAGAACTGAGAGTGATTCAGCTATAAACCCCATTACCTGATTACATTTGTAGGCCCCTGCTTATGTTAACTTGCTTTCTCCAGCTTCTCATCCTTATTCACATATGCTGATCCTTCCATTCAGCATCACTTTATTCTAATCTAATGCATAACACCAAAAAGCAATTGGTTCAAGAGAAAACAGGTTCAAGGTTAAAGACAGAGGAATTAATAGTTTTCTTATTGCTCTAGTGTCTATGCCCACTATAAAACAAGCGGTGTTGGTGGAATGATAGTTTTATACATATTCAGATCACTAAGCAGTTGATTCATGGCCAGATTCTGCCCTCAGTATATATGTGCATCTTACTCTGACTTTATGGCATGCTGCATGAATAAGTACCGGTATATCAGGAAACAGAATTTGATGTTGCTGTTTTTTTAGGGGCACCATCTTATATAAAACATTCACTCAGTATGTTCAGCAACCAGTAGTAAAGACATTCATCTCTGAGTGTTTACTTACAATTATTTTTTTAAATGTTTAAAAAGGAAATGGAGCAAATATGCAGAACATGAACTTTTGCGAAATCTGTGAAAGCACATGGTACAGTAGACTCAGTAAATGTTCTTCTTAAGTGGAATGGTAGTCCTACTGGGGCATGAGACCTGCTGGAAGAGTGAACTCCTCATTGAGACCTGGGGTCTTTGGCTGCTTATACACGTGCTCTCATGTGTTCTAATTAGAATGCTTGGAGCAGACTTGATTAATTGAGTCTGCTCCACATCCTAATTAGAATGCTTTAGCATTCCTGCAGCATCACATGCATTAAGCCTTTCTGTGTTTCAAAATGGCCACAGGGGCACTTTAACTAAACCTCATTGAATGAGCTTTAGTTAAAGCATCATGGACATCTTTAAATGCACTGGGGCTTAATGCACATGGCACTGTGGCAGTCCTGGAGAACTGCTCTAATTAAAATGTCTTCTCCCATCTCCAAGCACATATACAGGCAGCCTTTGTGTTTTGTGTTTCCCAAACCCAAACCACTCACTAATTCCAATGAATTCAGTGGGCTTTTGGTCAGACCCTCTAATGTTGCTAAGCTGAAACAACATCCTAGAATGTGCCTGGGCATAGATGGAAGGGCCTTGAGATTCCCTGCTAGTGCCAGTGCTCCTCTCCTTTCTCAAGCAGGCATCCAAGACAGTTAGCACTAAGAATCTTTTATCCAATGAAAACCCAAACCGTGGAAAAATGGCTTATGTTTCATAGATTCATAGATGTTAGGGGTCAGAAGGGACCTCAATAGATCATCGAGTCTGACGCCCTGCATAGGCAGGAAAGAGAGCTGGGGCTAGATGACCCCAGCTAGATGGGTATCTAACCTCCTCTTGAAGACCCCCAGGGTAGGGGAGAGCACCACCTCCCTTGGGAGCCCGTTCCAGACTTTGGCCACTCTAACTGTGAAGAAGTTCTTCCTAATGTCCAGTCTAAATCTGCTCTCTGCTAGCTTATGGCCATTATTTCTTGTAACCCCCCAGGGGCGCCTTGGTGAATAAAACCTTACCAATTCCCTTCTGTGCCCCCATGATGAACTTATAGGCAGCCACAAGGTCGCCTCTCAACCTTCTCTTGCGGAGGCTGAAGAGGTCCAGGTGCCCCAGTCTCTCCTCATAGGGCTTGGCCTGCAAGCCCTTAACCATATGAGTGGCCCTTCTCTGGACCCTCTCCAGGTTATCCACATCCCTCTTGAAGTGCGGCCCCAAAACTGGATGCAGTATTCCAACTGCGGTCTGACCAGCGCCCGATAGAGGGGAAGTATCACCTCCTTGGATCTGTTCGTCATGCATCTGCTGATGCACGATAAAGTGCCATTAGCTTTTCTGATGACTTCATCACACTGACAGCTCATGTTCATCTTGGAGTCCACTAGGACTCCAAGACCCCTTTCCGCTTCCGTGCCACAAAGCAGGTCATTTCCTAGGCAGTAGGTATGCTGGACATTTTTCCTCCCTAGGTGCAGCACTTTGCATTTCTCCTTGTTGAA
>NW_005843232.1:17246-19648 GCF_000455745.1 Alligator sinensis
CTCCTGCGTCCAGGTGTTTTGTAACCTGGTCATAAAAAGAGACTAGATTAGTCAGGCATGATCTACCTGCTACGAACCCATGCTGGTTCCCCCTCAGCATAATTTTTCCTGCCGGGCTGTCACAAATGTGAGCCTTGATAATTTTTTCAAAGACTTTGCCAAGAATGGAGGTGAGACTGACTGGCCTACAGTTGCCAGGGTCCTCCTTCCTCCCCTTCTTGAAAATGGGGACCACATTGGTCCTTTTCCAGTCCTCCAGGACCTGGTCTGTGCACCACGAGTGTTCAAATATTCCCACCAGTGGCTGTGCAATGACGTCGGCCAGTGCCTTCAGTACCCATGGATGGAGCTCATCCGGGCCTGCCGACTTAAAGGCATCCAGTTCCTCCAAGTGCCTCTGCACCATCTCAGGGTCTACGCTTGGTAGTCTGGCGTCTTGCTGCTGCCTCTCTACAATCCCAGTGAGAGCCTTGTCTTGCCCCTCGCTTGGGAACACTGAAGCAAAGAACTCGTTGAGGAGTTCAGCCTTGTCCCCCCTGTCCATCACCAATTGCTTCTGCCCATTTAGTAGGGGTCCTAATCCACCCTGGGCCTTCTTTTTACTCCCTATATATCAAAAAAACAATTTCTTGTTATCCTTAACTTGGGATGCCATCCTCAGCTCTATGGTAGCTTTGGCCCGTCTAACTGCCTCCCTACAAGTGCGAGCAGAGGAGGTATACTCCTCTTTAGTAATCTCTCCCCGTTTCCACTTTTTATATGCCCCCCTTTTAGCTTGTAGACTGCTCTGGATTTCTCTGGTCAGCCAAGGAAGCCTCTTGGCCCCTTTCACCCTTTTTCCCCCGCATCGGGATCGTCTCCCTCTGTGCCCAAAGGATCATTTCCTTAAGGCACAGCCACCCTTCCTGGACTCCCATCTCTTCAAAACTCTTACTCTGCAGAGCGTCCTTGACTAAACGCCTGAGTTCATTGAAATCAGCTTTCCTAAAGTCTAGCACTTTGACCCTACTAGTTACCTTACCCACTCAACGTCTTATGGTAAATTCTATTATTAGGTGATCACTGTCCCCCAGGTGACCACCCATCTGTAGGTCTCCTACCATGTCATCCCCTGTTGCCAATACCAGGTCCAGTAAGGCATCCCCCCTAGTGGGACCATGTACCTCTTGCATCAGATGGAGGTCCTGTACACAGGATAGGAACCTGCATGAAGGGTGGGACTTTGCTATCTGCATCTCCCAGCAGATGTCAGGGTAGTTTAGGTCCCCCATGACTACCGCTTCCCTAGTCTTTATGGTCTCTGAGAGCTGCCTCAGGAGCCCCAAATATAGTTCTTCCCTTTGGTCTGGGAGTCTGTAGCAGGCCCCTACCACCAAATCCCTTTCTCCTTGACCTCCATGTAACCTAACCCACAATCCTTCTACTCTCTCCTCCTCCAATTCCGTTTTGATAAGGGTTGATGTATATCGCTCCTTAACATAGAGCACAACCCCTCCCCATCTCTTCCCCACTCTATTCTTTCGGTACAGCTTATAACCCTCAATGTGTACCACCCAGTCATGGGAAGAATCCCACCAGGTTTCTGTTCGCCCTACTAAGTTGTAGGTGTTTTCTGCAAGCAGGAGTGCTAGTTCATCCTGCTTGCTCCCCATGCTCCTAGCGTTAGTTTATAGGCACTTAAGCCCTGTGACTGGCGCCTTTGTTGCCCCCTGGCTCTGATGCCCAAAGGGCCCCTTATTGCTTACCTGCTTATTGCTTACCTGTGCTGTACTGCTGGCTGCCCCATGGATTGCAGGTTCCCAAAGTTCTCCTTCTTCAGGCTGGGCTGTCCTTGTGGGTGCTACATGGTTTGGTGGTCCACGGCTTCCCCTGCCCTCATCTTCCCCTCCCCCCGATGAGCCTAGTTTAAAGCCCACCAGGGGAGATCTACCAACCTAGAAGAGAATGCACGCTTACCTTTGGGGCACAGGTGAAGTCCATCCCAACTGAGCATGTCCCTCATCGTGATGTGTGGGTCGTTGTCCAGGAAGCCGAAACCTGCCTCGAGACACCAATGCCGAAGCCGCCAGTTGGTCTCTCTAATGCAGTTCTCGTGTCGTCTTCCATGTCCACCCACTGGTAGGACAGAAGAGAATACCACCTGTGCACTTATCTCCCTCAGCACGCCGCCCAGAGCATAGTAGTCCATCATCAGGTGATCGGGGCTTCTCCTGGCCGCATCATTAGTACACACATGGACTAGGACCATGGGGTAGTAATTGGTGGGCTGAATCACGGCCTGCATCATTCCCGTCACATCCCGAATCTTTGCTTCGGGCAGGCAAAGCCTCTTCTCCCAGTTTCCTCTTCTCCCAGTTTCTATCCCCCTTCCCTTTGCCATTGGAAAGAAGAAGAAGTAGCAA
>NW_005843232.1:19658-25631 GCF_000455745.1 Alligator sinensis
AGTGTAAAACAACAAAAAATAAAATGAAAATTCATTCTATTTGTTATTCTATTTTACAGCAACAAGTAGTAGTAGATTTCCTGCTAGTATAGCATGTTAAATTGCCAATATGTCCCTTTACCGCCATTGAATTTCAGCACTGTGGACAGGTCTTCGTCATTCCAGACCACACAAATCACTTTTAGAGCCTCTTTACACAATAATTTGGGGCTGCTCCTGGAGCTCTTAACACCTGTATTGTCCACACATTAATACCAGAAACTAGTTTTAAGCACTCGTTAGGTGGCTCAAAGTTAAGATACTCCAGGAAAGGTTTATCTCTGATCCTTGTTACCCAGCTAGTGTTAGACCAAGGTGTAGCCACCCCACCCACCTCCCCACCCTCACTGGCTTGGATTGGGCCCAATACCCCACCCCGCCTTCCCAGTACCCTATGTCCTTGCTCACTGCTCTCAAGCCCTCCTCCTCCACTCTCCTCCCTCTCCCCCACTTACTTGTGGCTGCCCATGCTGTCTGTCCTAGGGAAGCAGGCAGGGAAGGGTTAACATTCCTGCCCATCCACCACTGCTGCTGATCTCTGGGTGGGCTCAGCCTGGAGAAGAGCATCAGCCTGGCAGCAGTGGGGGCTGGGCTGGGCAAGCAGGTTAACCCTCCCTATTCCTGCTCCTCTGGGATAGAAAGTGTGGGCAGACACAAGTAAGTGGGGGGAGGGGGCAAGGGGAGTCCTACGGGGTAGGGGGGAATGGGAGATTATTACCTTTTAGTCCACCAGGCCTGAACATCGGACTGCTCCACACTCAAGGTAGCACTGACATTGATCAACATTTGATGGCTCGCAGTATAACATGCAACAAGACCCTTAAGCAAATACCTAAGAAAAGATACAAGTTTATTGTGTACCTTTCAAACCAAAAATATTAACATTTCTCAAAAGATAAACCCCTGAATCACTTTGAAATGTAGATTTGTGCGTGTTTGCCTACATACACCAACATTGTTGTTCAGTTTTTGTAAATATTCATGAGGGCAGACTTTCATTACTAGGATTACCTTAAAATAAATCTAAACTAATATTTTGATGTAATTATGTTTGTTTGAAAGGGGCAGAAGCATTCGTTTTACAAATGTTATGTCACCCGATGGGGAACAAAATGGCAATTCTGTGATACACAAATATCAAATTGCAGCTATTTAATAATCATAGAAAATAATCCAGCAACAACTCCCAGGCTGAACTGCATATGCAAAATATACATATTGTTCAGGAACTGTAAACAGTGAGCAAATTTGCAATGGAAAAAATCCAGATCTGTTTAAGAAAAATGTATGGACAAAAATGTTTAGTAAATTAGTATTAGTTGTGAATTTCTAGCACTTGTTTCATTCTAAGTTTGACACTCTTCAGTATAAATGTAGAGGGAGAAATTCACCCTTGGGATTTTGTGGACCTTCATGCTCCACAGACCTTCTGCAAAGGGATGAATTTCACTTTAAGGCTGGAATCCATTGTCTTTTGGCACACAGCCTAGTACGCTAATCCATAAAGCACAGAGCATGAACAGTTAAATTAATGATTCCACCCTACTCAGCATATGCTTGACTTTTTTTTTTTAATATAAGCAACAGAGGGAGTTTGCAGCAATAGGATGTTGGTATACCAGAAACATGCTGCTTCACCCAGATTCTCTCCCATGTCCCTGCTGGAGAAACCATGGTATCAATTAATTCACATTTCCCCAAATGAACAAGAGCTTTGCATGGTAACTTGCAGATGCCTGCGCTATTCATCCTGAATCATATAGTGTAGGACTTGTCATTTCTAGTATCAACCTTGGGTTTCTGAAACAAATACATTCTGTTAGGAGAAAAGTATTTGAATGAAATCAAGAGGACATACTTCCATGAGCATTACTGCCTGATAGTCTGTTGTAAAGAAAACTCCAGTGCAGTGAGTTGGTTTTGCTGCACATACTACAGAGAGGCAAGTTTATATAAGCAATGGTAGTAATTGTTCTCAACTATCTAGCCTATGACTTTCTGCAAATACTGCATAAGAGGGCCCTCATGAAGATTTCTAATGGCAAATTCAAATTACACAGAGGAGGGCATGTGCCTTTTGTCCATGGTATCAGTCTGAGAGATACTGTCATTATAGTAGTTATATGGACAGAAGGGCTGTGTCCCGATGAGTGGGAAAGTGTGTTTTGAGGTGCTGCAAAATGCACACAATGCTCATGTATTCGTTTGCAAACTTAGATACAAGAAAATCCTGATATCTAAAAAAACCATGGCAGAAAAAAGCACATGTCAGCAGCGTGTGCTACCAGAAACCAGAGCCTGGTTGGCTAGAGCCATGCTTTGGCTGCTGGCCAGGCTCCCATCACCACTGCTGCTGCCCCAAAAGGCCCCCAGGATACTAGGTAAGGCTGTTTGAGCCAGCCCAAGTGCTAGCCCAAGCCTACCCTACCCCACCTCAATTTGCCACACCCCAAAGTGTGTGTGCAGGGGCATATCCAGGGACAGCTAGTAGTGACACAAATATGTGCTGCTGCTATTTGACCCCAGAGAAATGCATGTACCTGATAATGGGAACACGCCCAAGGAATACAACCCAAAGATCTCAGTTTCCATTGCAGGGCTTGCACTATATTAGTGGAAGTCTTTTTAGGATTAGGAGAAACTTGACTGATTTCCAAGGAACTACAAGATAATCTTACTACTACACTCCACAGGCCCCATACCACTTGGGAGTGATTCTCCAGTATCCCAGGAGGCACCGCTCCCAGCTGCTCGATCTTTCGCCACAGTAACAGAACTAAAGGTAAGAATCCTCCCTTCCCTCCCATTCTTCCTGGCCCTTGGGACTCCCCCAGTTTACCACACTCCCATCCCTGATACACCTTCCATGTTTCTTGGGATCTTCCCCTCTGCCCCCCTCCCCTACCCAGCCTTTATGGCTCATCTTCGGCTTCTGGTGCTGCCCCAGAGGAGCAAGCTGAGAAGGGAAACCTTCCTGCCATTGCCATTGCTGCTGCTGCAGAGCCCAAACAGTGGCAGCGGTGGCAGTAAGCAGGTTCCCCTTCCTTGCCTGTTACCCCAAGACAGTACCAGGAGCCTCAGCTGAGCCAGGATCTACCAGGGGGATGGCAAGCAGGTATCTGGAGTGCAAGGGAGGGGAGACTGATCTTGGGGTGTGGGGGGCAGGTGTCACAGTGAGCCCAAGGTGAACCAGTGGGCAGACAGGGACAGGTGGCACTGCCCCCACTAGCCTTCGTCAGGCCTGTATCAGGTTCACTGTGTCTCCATCGGGCCTGCTGTGCTGCCTGCTGAGCCCACCCCCACACCCCTGGATTGAGCTCAACCCCAGATCCCTACTCACCCCCTCTGCCCCCAGCTCCCAGCTTATTTGCACCAGCACCGTCCTAGGGCAGCAGGCAGGAAAGAGGAACCTGCCTGCTGCTGCTACCATTGCCCTCTGGGCTGGGCTCAACCCAAAGAGCAGCCACAGCCTAGCAATGGCAGCTGCAGGGGCAGGGAAGCTAGCGGACATGGGGGTGGGGGCTGAAACGCGGGGGCGGGGGGCGGAACCGCGAGGGCTGGGGGGGGACAGAAAGGGAGTCCCAAGAGGCAAGGAGGGAGCACTGGGGATAAGGCAGACAGCAGTGGGGTCTAATCCAGGCTGGGCGGGTAGGTAGTGGGCTCAATCCAGGCAGCAGGGGGCAACAGGGACCCAGATTACAGGCAGCCAGGGGCTGGCAGACTCATTGGGACTTTGTCAGACACCAGCTGCCCCCAATCTGAGCCACCTACCCTGGCCCTAAGAGTAGGCAAGCTAGGCAGGCACAGAGCGAGCTTGGCTTCTTGCCATGCCCCTGCTAACCAGCCCTCTTAAGGCAGGTCAGAACAGTGCACATTACAATCAAGGCATGTCTTAATTTTAACACCAATAAGAATTATTATGTGTTAAGTGTAATGTGTAGCAAGGCCCTGAGTCAAGAGACAGGAATAAACCAGGTCTAGTAACCATGTCTTCCAAGTGGGGTCCTGTTTCCTTTGTCATTCAGCTGTCAAGTTCTCAGCTGAACAGCAGGGCAGGCACAAAGCAAGCAAGGACATTGAGTAAACTGAACAGGAAATTCCATTGGGTAAAAACACGTAAATCTGCCCAATATCACCTGAGCATTCAGCCTCACCTGTTGTTTTTTAGACTTCATAAGTGATTTTAGTAATAACTGTGCAGCTTATGATAGCTGACTGCCCTATGTCTGTAGAGAAGGAAAATTTCCTAGGCAGTTCCACTTCTCCCTGCCTCTCTGTCATGTGGCCAATAGGAGCTGATGAGCCCTTTAAGAAAAAAAACAAATGAGAAAAGCCCCAGACTCACTGGTCCTGCTAGTGGGGGCGATCCCTGCTGCCCCCCGCTAATCTGGCTCTGCATGAGCCCCCGAAGCCCTGAGGCTGCACCAGGAGTGGTGAGCCTACGGGCTTTTCTTGTTTTATTTTTCTTAAAGGGTTGGCACTGGCCTCAGCAGGGCATCCATGGGGGGTGGGGGCTGGGGGGCTCATGCAGAGCCCCCCATGCAGCGTGGGGCAGTTGGGGGCAGCAGGGATCATCCCCCCCTGCCCAACAGCACCTGGTGAGCAGTGGGGCTTTTTTTTTTAAAGTACCGAGCTAGGGCAGGCAGGGGCAGCCATGGGAGGGCTGGGGAAGGGGGAGAGGTTTGGGGGCGGGCTGGAGGAGCAGGGGAATTGTGGGGGCTGGCAGGGGTCCCCCCATGGTCCCTTCCCCCCATCCCTAGTACTTACCAACTTGGAGTCAGCTGCAGCTCCCCGCTGCAGCCACTAGGGACTGCCCAAATCATGAAAGCTCTCCGAATCTTTTCCGAAGTTTCGGAGAGCTTTGAATCGATTTGGACCTTTTAATTGGTCCCCTGATTCAGTTCAGATTCGGAGATTCAGCCACCAAATCGGGCCGCATCTCCTCCGAATCACATCACCACCCAAAGCTTTGCACAGCCCTACTGGGCATCAGAAGCAGATGGGCCTCTCCTGATAGCTCATATTTGATGGCTGGGAATTCATTTGAAGCTGCTGTAAAATCCTGCTCTCAGTAAATGCCCTCTCTATCGCTGTCTACAGCAGTGCCAGAAACATGAAGCACCGCTGCTGCTGACATTGCAAGTGCTTGCCCCAGAGGGCTCCATATTGTTAGAGAAGTCACCACAGAAGTAGGTAGCAGTAATTGGTGTTGATGATTCTATCCTCGGCAGCAGCCCCAAGGTAAACCCTGTGGCCTGAATGAAGCATGGATCCACTTAGCAGGTCCTGACAACATTTGTGAAAGCTGTAAATAGACAGCTTGAAGGAGGGAAGGGGGAGCACACTCACAGCTTATCTTGCTTGCGATCCAAGCTTAGCAGAGATCCTGGGAAGGGCAGGCAGGGAAAGTGGCATGAATACCCACCATAAAATGGAGTGGGAAATGCAGGGTAACTGAAAAGGGGCCGCATATAAACAGCACTTTTTTCCTTCCAGAGAGCAGCCATCATTTCATCCTCTGTTTAAATTAGTGATCAGAAGAAGCTCCTACTGGGTGCTATGTCTTTCAGCCCCACCCAGTCCACAGAGCAAAGAGGGACACGACTGCAAGCTAGCCCTTCTCCAGCCTCATCAGGAAAACAAGTCATTAAGCTCTAGTCTCTGCACCTGCACAAGCTGCCTGATGACACTGAAGTGGCACTGAGGGCTCCTTTGCCCTCCAGAAGCTTGTGCAGCAGGTGACGCTAGTTCAGATCCTAGGCAAATTTTCATAGTGAAAGTGAAAAGACAAGAAATCCTAAACCCCTTCACCCCTTAGGGGGGTTGTGTGGGGCCACTTGTCAGAGCAGACCACCAGTTTGCCAAGAACAGCTCCATGTACACCAGTATACCAATGCCATTTACTCTTACTCCTGCCACTGACCCAGCTCCTGC
>NW_005843232.1:25662-31932 GCF_000455745.1 Alligator sinensis
AACTGGCCTCTGTTTGGCCCTATCAGAGAGTTAGGAAGTCGACACTCTTTTAGGAAGAAGTGGGATTTGTCCCCAGCTCTGTGAAGTTTGGAGTAAGCAAGATAGTTTCTCTCCCTCTGTTTCAGTCTATCAGCCTGTCTAACAAGGCTAGCAGTATTTAGTTGTCTCACAGAAGCATCTTGCTTCATTCAGATGTAGGAAGCATTCTGAGATCCTTGCTTAAAATGTCAAGCATTAGCATTAAGCTTCTATTTCTGGGTCCTTGCAGGACTCTCCCTCTTGTTCTCTAGTTCCTGACATGAAGCCCTGCCACATTTCTGAATAGAGTTTTTTACATACATCCTGTAACACAGAGAACCTGGGTTAATACTCTGTGATGTGTGCAGACATATTTCTACGTGTCACAGCGGTGAGTTAGTATCAGCAGGGACTGCCTAGTAGAATGCAACAGCTGTTGGACAGCCTTTATTACTGCACCACAACCATTTGCACCTTCTGTGACATTCAGCTAATATTTTGGCTCCATCACTTTATAGTTCCCCAGCCTAGAAACCTTTCTTTCCATAAATATAACACTCCAGGGATAGAGATAATGTGTAAGGAACATGGGCAGCCTCTCAACAGTAAAGTGTTCTCAATAGCAAAATGCATCCATTTTAATTGTACCCTTCCAGCTGAAATCAAGCAGGGAGATGATGAACCAGGAGAATAAATGAGTTAGAGAAGAGAAGAGCTCTTGGAGAACTGGTTTTCCTCTCAGCTGTTTCTGAATGCTAGCTGGCCCCTAATGATCAGGTGTCTGTTTCCCGCAGTGCAAAGGGGAATTGTACTTGCCACTGGAGAACTCAGCAGGCAGGACAGAGCTAACAAGGATATATCTTGGTACGGGGAAGAGAATCAGTAAGATTTGCTATTAGGGATTGCCAAATAAAAGGATAAAGCCAGAGGGCAAAGCTTCCAAAAGGGATGGAGGGAAGAATGTTTTATCCTGCTGGGGAATGGCCATAGGGAGAGTTGAGAAGGTGTTTCTAGAGATCAAATCATTACTGGCATTACAGAGAAGAATTCACTCTCCAATGGATGCCAAAGGTCATTGTGCTCACACCAGCCATCCTCTCTGTTACATGTCCTTGATTAAAAGGGATGCAACTCAGCCTGAATAAAACTTTGTGGGCTTCACAGCATGTCTTTCTGATTGCAGTGGCTTACACAGGCAGACACCTGAAGCAGTGGTCTAGAATTAGCTGTGCACTGCATTAGCAGGCTCTCTCTCACCTAATAAAAAATAATTCAGAATTGGTGAGAATACATTTTTATGAATAACTTATTCTCTTTTTGCTTCCACAATAATATTTATATTGATCTACATCTGCTTAGAGTTTCAAGGGATGATATTTCCAAATGGTGACATCTATTATTCAAAGCTGTTAACTAGAGTGGCAAAAAAAAAAACTCCACTGAAATGGTTTCCCAGAAAGAAATGGCTTTCATTCTATTTTTTTTTAATTACCATGAATTTGTTTTCATTTCAGTCCAATTTTTACACGTAGTTTTTCTTACTAATACTTTTTTTGGTTTAGAAATTCAGTGGAGCATTGATAGGGAAGTTATTTTATGCCTTTTGGTTTTTTGTATTTTATTTTGTCAAAACTATCAATGAACTTTTAAAAATTAACTAAAGGGTTTTTAAAAATAAATAAATAAAGGGCTTACTTTTTAAAGTCATTTGTCATTTTTTGACCAGACAACCACCAATATAGAGCTTCAAAGGGAGTGTAATTCATCAAAGATGTTGGTATTAGTAATTCTATCCATTCCTTTCAGGACTTGTGAATGAATGGGTGCAACATAAATCTGGTGAAGTTTGCATCTGCCACACATATGGCTTTCTCATTAGGTCTTTAATCCACTGTTAACAGGCAACTAGAGGCCCCATCAGAAACAGTATTCTCCACTACAGTGTTTCAATTTCTGCAAGTGGAGCACAGCAAGAGGACAGCAATCACTGGGCATGTCTACATGAGATGCTTGCTGTGCATTAACCTAATAACACAGCACAGTAGGTTATTAGCAGGTTTTTTAACTGCCATGCTACTGCACAATGTTATTAAGCTAATGCGCAGTAAGCGTCACAAAAAAATCATGCACTAGTTACTGTGCATTTAGTTAGTACTTTATTAAACAAATACTAAAATAAATGCATGGTACCTAAAGCACATAAATGAATGTGTAGACGCGTCCACTGTGTAGGAGTCCATGATCCATAATCAAATCTGAGTTGCTACTAATCACTTGATTGGGACCTGGCCCCCCAGCCACTGAGTGGTGGTCACTGGCATGGGTGAAAATTGGGACCTGGCCACCCAGCCACTGAGTGGTGGTCACTGGCATGGGTGAGGCACAGTGTAGGATTGTGGTTTCCAACTTTGTTGCTATTGACAATTCCACCAGCTGCTCATTATTGTCTTTTATGTTGTGCCTGTGACAGCTTTGACTCATCTTTACTTAAAGTGACATTATTATATGAATGTGACCAGATCAATAAATAGCCCATCTGAAACCCAGGCAGCACTATCAGCCCATCTGACAATCCTGCCAGGCCCACTGTTCACTCACAAAGCCAGCAAGGAGTCCTTCTCCTGAGTTGCTGATTACGCATTGCCCTGCACTTGCTATTTTGCTGGGGAGGCAGGAGTGCCATTACTGTCAGTGCGTGATGTACAGAGGTTACCGTAATACTCAGGAGGCAGCTTTGCTTTGTAAAAGAGAACAAAACTCTTTCCAATTCCTTTTAAAGACTGTTATCAGCACCGCTTCAATTACTGGTGCGGGCTGGCACCGACAGGCGTTCTGATGGGGCTGCACTGAAAGGAAGTCCAGACTGCGCAGAGATGAAGTCCGGACAGCAAGCATCACAGAAGATACAAATGACGCAGTTCTAGCGGGCAGCTCATAAAAGGCAAAACTCCTGCTGTATTTAATAGGAGCTTTGTCTCCTGGGAACAGCTGGATCAGGTCTATTCCTAAGTATAAGAGGTGTTAAAGCGAAACCACAATACAGAAATCTGGATGGGAGGGAGATTATGGGCAGGGCTTTCTAGCCTCCATTCCTAAGCATAGGACCACAGGAAAGTATGGTTGGAAGGATCCTAATATGGTTCCAGCCTTCTGCTCAGAACAGGTTCGTCCCTGACTAAACCGTCCCGGAAAAGTGTCCATCTAACCTGACTGTGCTAGTATCTAGGGATGGAGATTGCATCTCTTCTCTATGTAGCCTGTTAAAACTCTTAACCACTTAGTATGTTCTAGAGATTCCTTTAATATTCAAAAATACACTGAGCACAAGCAGGACGAATGTCATATTAGTGCCAGGATTACAAAAAATTAGAGACTATTGCAAAATAAATTTCAGTGGGCAAAATTTTTGTTAAAGCCCCATATGGGCAGGTTTATGCTTGGTGCAAATTGCCATGGTTACATTAATTTTAATTGGACTGAAAATCCAAGGTATCAGGCCTTCATGGAACCTCAACTGTGGGATCTGGTGCTTATAAAGAAAAGCTTTCCTACCAGTTCAATCCTTTCCTCTTCAGTGGAACATGCAGAATTTATGTATACAATTTGAGAGCCAACCCTTTTTAGATCAGAGGTTTTTCATTCTGGACAGCTTTTCAAAGGGAAGGGAAACTGAGGAGGGAAACACACCTCTGTTATGCCCTTGGGTAAGTGGGAAGAGTATTTCTGCCATTTTCTCTCCAACTGTGAGTGCAGTGATAGTCAAAAGTAGCAATATTTGGCTGTCTGTGTGCTGGATCTTAACACTGCCTTCAGTGAAGCTATGCTGATTTATGTCAGCTGGGGAGTGGGGCCCTGGTGTTTGTGCCAGTGTTTCAGGGAAGTAATGATTGTAACTCTTTCTTGTGTCTTGGTGTTCCAGGGACCCCAGCTGCTGTTTTGCCAGCTGAGCAGGTAATTCACCAATGCCAACACTCCTCCTTCTCACGTTGGAGAAACATATTCAAAATCAGGGCAATTTTAAATGCCAGTTGTTAGCCTCCACTGTGAGGCAAAATGGCCAATTTTAAGTTCTTCATGGTGCCGACGATCAGAAATCAAGGGAACTTACTTGCTTCACATAAAGCATTAACAGAAATTAAAGCTATTTGCCACCAACAGGTTTATAGGAAAGTCACCATGCCATATCCTGCTCTATTTCCTAGTAAGCACCTTCCCTTTCTCCATTCACTCAGACAGAATTACTCTGCTTGGATAACAGTATTAACAAGTGCAGAATAGGACTCTCTAACTTCAAACAAGCTTTCAGCACTCCACAAATACATTGCTACACAATTTGAATATTCTTCTTTGTTAACTAGGGCTATTTGTTTAAAGACAAAAATCTCATCTGATTATCGCAAAGAGCAGTAGTTTAGCACTTTACCACTCTTTGGGGATATAATTTACGTGTCATTTCACATTTTATTGTCTTTTATTGGCTGTGGGATTGTTAAAAAGGGAATGAGATATATTTATCATGTGCACAGGAAATCTACCAAGATAATTGTGAATAGTTATAATGAGGAGGGCAAGGTAGCAAGGGAAGAAAGTCTTACCGAAGACAAGAAATCCTGTAGAAAAACCAGATGGAGTGAAAAGCAGAGGATAAATGAGAGAAGAAGCAGGGAAATAAAAACTACCAATTGGGGTTAGAATGCTAACAAAACATACAAGCTACATGATTAATCCAGCCATTCCATCTCCTTCAGCAAAATACTTAGAAAAGGAGCATAAATGTTTGCTAGAAATGCCAGTAACTGAATTCTCCTGCCATATGAGTCATTGACGTCACCTTCAGGCAAATACATAAAATGTCCACATTATTTAACTCAGTGACTGGTGACCAGTATGTTCTTATGCTCCCTGAAATTAGCCCAGCAGAAAGACAATGAGTGCAAGGGTGATATGGTGCAATGTGAATTTCTAGGTTGAGTTCTGTGGAGCCTGAGAGATCCTGGCAAAAGGAACTGGGGCATAGATCAAACAATCCCAGGAAATGAAAATAAGCAAGATGCAGCTGGGCAATATACTTCCTTGCTGCCTGCTCTCTAATGGTTCACCCAGCTTTATTAACTTCATCTGTGGAGCTGTACTGCTTCCATCAGCAAACTATTGTTCACTGTTATACATCTCACAGTTCAGAACCTTTAGCCTATATACATTCTATATACATAGTCTATATATGGGACTCCTTGCATGACTGGAGCATAGCCATAGAGGGCTACATCCTGCACAGAAGGGACCAAGACGGGAGAAAAGGCAGAGGGGTAGCTCTCTATGTGAGGGAGCAGTACACCTCTCTGGAGGCTGGCATTGGCTCCAAAGATAAGCAGCTTGAAACCCTCTGGGGCAAGCTTCAGCGGGGCAGGGAGGGGTGCGAGGTGAGAGAGACCAGACGTACCACTCTCCAAGACTTGGTCTTGGCCAAAAGAGATGAGCTGGTGTGTGGCTTAAACATTGAGGGTAGCCTGGGCAACAGTGACCATGAGCTCATCAGGTTCACAGTCCACCGCAAGGTTGACATATCAACTAGCAGAATTGAAGTCCTGGAATTCAAAAATGCTGACTTCAACAGGCTCAGGGCGTTAGTAGGGGAGGTGATGTGGGACCAGGGATGGAACGCGAATGGGGAGCATGAAAAGTAGTCGTTCCTCAAGGACACAAGCCTAGAAGCACAAAAGAAAACTGTTCCCAGAAGAGGAAAGGTAGCAGAAGGGCTGACAAGCCCTCCTGGCTCAATAGGGACATCACAGTCCTCTTGAAAAAGAAAAAAGAGGCGTACACACAGTGGAAGCTAGGGACAGTCCTCAAGGAGTACTATACAACAGTGGTCTGCACTCATGGGTATCTGGTGCCTCTTGATTCGGGGGAGGGTGAGAAGTGCCCCCCTGAAACCAGTCAGTGACCGGGGGGTGTCCCATGGTGGCCAATCCCACTGACCTGGGAGGGGGAGGAGGTCCCCCATAGCTGACCTCACTCACTTTAAAAGCAGCCGCACTGCTTCCAGAACTCCCACAGCCACTTGCGGAAGCGGTGCAGCTCCTTTTGCTGGTGGCCCCGCTCCTCAGCCTGTGCTCACAGGGGGAGCACTGGTGCTTCCGCCTGCCCCCTTGCCTGCCAGCTAAACAGGGAGCACAGCCTGACAGGGAGTGCACCGGTGCTCTCAGGGGTTGCACGTGCACTCCTGTGCACTCCCTGTGCCTCATTCCTGTC
>NW_005843232.1:31944-42107 GCF_000455745.1 Alligator sinensis
AAATGATTAGAAAAGCTAAGGCAGTGACTGAGTTTAAGTTAAGCAAGGGAGTCAAGGACAATAAGAAGTCCTTCTTTAGTTATGTAGGGAGCAGAAGGAAAACAAATGGAAGTATGGGGCCCCTGCTTAACACCTCAGAACAGCTGGTAACAGACGCTGGATGCCCACTTTGCTTCGGTATTTAACCAGACCAAGGGGAAAGACAAGTGAGATAAAGATCACAGGGGGCATGGTGGCAATGATAGCTTCCCACTGTGGATGTTGAGCTGGTGCAAAACCAACTAGAAAAGCTAGACATTTATAAGTCATCAAGACCAGATGGACTTCACCCGAGAGTGCTGAAGGAGCTGGCTGAGGTCATTGCGGAACCCCTGGCAAAACTCTTTCAGAATTTGTGGCATACAGGGGAGATCCCTGAGGACTGGAAGAAGGCCAACATTGTGCCCATCTTTAAGAAGGGGAAGAGGGAGGACCCAGGCAACTATAACCCAATCAGCCTAACCTCCATCCCAGGGAAATTCCTGGAAAAACTCTTAAAGAATCTATGTACTATACCCTTGTTGAGGGTTAGATTCTGAATGACAGCCAGCATGTCTTCATCATGGATGGGTCTTGTCTTACCAATCTCATCTCCTTCTACTAACAGGTCTCTCGCCACCTGGACATGGGAGAGAAGGTTGACATTATATACCTAAACTTCCAAAAGGCTTTTGATCTAGTATCCCATGATATCCTTGTGGAAAAATTGGAAGATGGTGGGCTTAGCTGCTCAACAGTTCAGTGGGTGGAAAACTGGCCACATGGTAGAACCCAGAGAGTTCTCATGGATGGATCTGTGTCGTCCTGGTGTTAAGTGGCCAGTGGTGTCCCTCAGGGGTCCATGCTTGGACCAGTGCTTTTCAACATCTTTATCAATGATTTGGATGTGAGGATGAAAAGCTTGCTGGCCAGGCTTACGGACAACACCAAGTTATGGGGGAGCGTGGTCATGCCAGAAGATAGGTTGCAGATGCAGGTGGACCTGGATCTGCTGGATAGCTGGGCGGACCGGAACCAGATGAAGTTCAACACTCAGAAGTGTAAGGTGCTCCATCTGGGGGCAAACAATCCCCAACATACCTACAGGCTTGGTGGCAGCAAGTTGACTTGCACCTCGGCCTAAAGGGACCTAGGGGTAATAATCGCATGAACATGAGCCGGCCGTGTAATGCTGTGGCCAGCAGGGGAAAGAACACACTGGCATGCATTAACCGTTGTGTCTCATATAAAACTAAGGAAGTGATACTCCCACTGGTGAGACCGCACTGGTGCTCTGCACTGGTGAGACCACAGCTGGAGTACTGTGTCCAGTTCTGAGTGCCTCACTTAACAAGGACATAGAAAAGTTTGAGAGGGTCCACAGAAGAGCCACCTGTATGATCAAGGACTTGCAAGACAAGCCATATGAGAAAAAGCTGAGGGACTTAGGGCTCTTCAGCTAACTGAAGAGAAGGCTGAGAGGGCAATTGGTAGTGGTTTACCGCTACATCAAGGGAGTACATCAAAAACTTGGTGAACAGCTATTCACCAGGGCATCCCTGGGGAAGATCAGGAGCAATGGATACAAACTCCTGAAAGGCCGCTTCCGGCTCAATTCCAGGAAAAACTCCTTCACAGTCAGGGTGTCCAGACTGTAATAAACTCCCTCCAGTGGTGGTGCAGTCACCTATCCTGGAAATCTTCAAAAGGAGACTGGACAGTAACCTCGCTTGACCCCAGTCACTTGACCCCAGCTGTCTTTTCCTGCCTAGTGCAGGGGGACTGGACCCGATGATCTACAATGTCCCTTCCAGCCCCTAACAATCTATAAATCTATGAATCCCATAAACAGCTTATCCTTACCTTGTCTTGCCCTAAGCAATTGCTCTCTCTCCTTGGAGCTGATATCCCTGACATACCACCATACATTTATCACCTTTTCCAGTATTTTCATATGTGACCCAGCTGTACTTTTTGGTTTCTTTTATTTGTCTTCGTAAATCCTTCCAAACTCACCAGTATTTTTCCTTGATTCCATCACTTGACTTCCTACCATCATCATGGTATAACAAGGTACCAAAAAGTTACCATCACCATTCTCCTCAGTCTAATGAATCATGGTGATTTTAACATACCATTTGAGACTGAGAAGGATCAACTTATTTATCCTGAAACAACTGCATGAGTTCCTTGTGCCTCAGTTAATTGTCTAGGGCCAGGCCCCTACTTCTGTGCTCACACTGACTATAGACTCTTGCCCTTGAAGTCCATTGGACTTTGCAAAATAATAGATTATTACTGCATAGTGGCCAGGAAGGCAGAATCTGAACCCAAAAGAATGAAATCCTTAGCCTGATGCATGTTTCCTGTGTCAGCCCTACTGATATAGTCATTTCCCTTGCAGTGGATGCTATCTCAAGACATGCAGCAAGCTCTCAGAGCCCTGTACAGTCATCCAGCTGCTGTCATTTGCTTCATACTTTTTTTGGAGGGGACTTTGTTATTGTCTTATCTCTCTGAGTAAATGAAAAAACAATGAACAATGATTTTACAGAGAAACCAGCTAATACCCAGGTCTATCAACACATGGGGGATCATGAAACCTAGGGTGATTTCATATTATCTTATAAAAATATATTTCCTTCTTTTTAAGCCACCTCTAAGCTTTCCATCACTGAAGTTCCCCAAATCATTTATTTTCAATTTCCATTTAAATGATCCTGATTTATAATGGGATTTAGCAGCAGCTCTCCACTTAACCCTTGTACACCAAAAAGCATTTAAATAGAGCTAGGAAAGCAACTTTACTCTTCATAGCTATTTCGATGTAATATTTAAAACCAAGGTGAGTATAATTTCAAACCTCTCTTGTTTAGTGATAGTCAGAATGGACAAAGAAACAACTTGCAGGTCTGTGAGAAGCAGATGCATTCCCACTTCCACTCCAGATAGCTCTGGAACTTCTTTGAATGTATACCTCAACCTACACATTCAATTGTATCCAATAGCTTGAGCAGCTACGTAAGATAATATACTGATCTTCCTCCTAGAAGAAACTATTATGCATAATATAAGGCTAGAGGGATAAAGTTGTGTGCTTCTCTGGCATATATCACCCTAAAATCTCATTCCTTCAATAAATATCATTGATTCTCAACAACACCTCTATGGAATAGGCAGCTATGATCCTTAGCAAAATATTTGCTGTAGCTTATTAAAATCAGTGATCTTCACATTCTATGCACAAAGCTAACAAGGAGTGGAAAAGCATGTTTTCAGTAGGTTTGCTTCTTACTGGAATATATGAGCAGGATGTTGCTTTGCCTGGGAATGCATAGCCTTAGGAAAAGGGTGTTTTCCAGACCTTTTGTCCCTCTGTCAGGGGGAGACAAATGTGACTGAGGAAATAGCCATACTTAGCTTTAAAAAAATCCATTTGGGGGAACATGGTTCAGACATAAAGTTGAAGCAGGGAACAACTGTTTTACATAAGCAGAGAGACAAAGATTTCTATTTAAAATTCCTCCAGCCAAATGTTAGCACCGTGTAGCAATTCAGTTCTATTCTCAATGGTTGCCAATAACAACCTAGTTTTTCAAACTATAAAAGACAGTTGGTAGGTTTTATTTTAGACTTTCCCAGTTCGATACTTGCTCAGAAGTCATATGTAGAATTGCTGCATAAACATGGAGAAAGCCTGTTTAACAAGCTATTTTCATTGACCACACTCAGGAGCTGAGAGGAAAAGCAATAAGGAATTATAATGGGCTAAAACAGGTGTAAATGACATAAGAAAGAAATTGGGAGAAAGGTGGGCAAGGAAAGGTGGTCTCTTTTGCACATGCAATGTAGTCATTGTCTTCCTGCTCTTTCAGCAGTCCTGCCTGAGCTCTCTACCTTAATCAGATATGCTCTATGTATTGTTAGGCATAAGTGGGACAGTGCTGAGTATTTCAAAGCTGACATTTTTATGCATAGACAACAGACACATCCCTTCTCTGAGGCTGCTTGCAGTGGTGTTTATTTAATTTTCCCTCTACTTTGGAGGCCATAATATGTTTTCTATTCCCCTCCCAAAATATATTAATCTGCTCACTACTCTCAAGTTAGTTGGGATGTTAAAGCAACAGACCTACATTATTATTCTCAGCTCTCTGCCCTCTCATCTTGGTAATATGTGTAGTCTTGACTGACAACTTGCCCAGGGCAATAGGAAGATACCTTTGCTTTTATACTAATACCTCCCATGGGGAGCAGGGGAATGGGTTTGGGGATAATATGTTCTTGTTGGGTTCTTTATTGAGCCATCACCATGGTAACTGGCTAAAATTCAGGGCAACGAAACCAGAAATTTAGGCTCTCATCCTAACTCTGATCTTGACTTGCTGTGTGATATTTGCCAGATCACTTAGCCTCTCTGTGCACAATTTACAACGATGGAATAATTATATCTACATGCCTCCCAATGGCTCAGGTCTATTTGATGTGCCAAGGGTAATGGGCTTTGGCCCTTCACAAAAATCTATAAGTCTCAGTTAAGTAGGGACCACATTGGTGAGACTGGACTTGACCTCATACACTAGGGACAGAAATTACACATAAACTGGTATAAGTGATCAGAAACTGGTTCAAATCTGTAACACAACAGAAGTTCATTGCATATAAACTGCTTTCAAAATGGCTGAAAGCTGGTTTAAGATAAACCTGGGTGGATGAAGTATCAGACTTAACTGATATGAGTTAAATCAGTTTCTTGAACTTCGGTACCAGAGCCCCTCCAAATTCAAGTTAACTCACAGTTCCCCAGCATCCCAGGATGCTTTGCACCTCTCCCACATACTCCCCCCCGCCCACCCCTCGCTGGTTGTGTGGACTAGCCTTGGCCCAAGCTGTCTGCTCCAGGTGAGCAGGGAGGTGTGCTCTAGCACCCCCCCAGCTTCTGGCCTGGGCCAATGCAAGCATGTGGCTGCATTTCCAGAATCAAAAGTGAATGTCTGTGTAATACCCAGACAAGTTTCCTTGGGTGAATTTGATATCTTTTATTAGACCAACACACACACACGTGGTTTGTATATTGTGTTTTTTTGTGTATTTTTTTATGTAGGCAAGATGGCCCCTGTATTTTGGCCATGTGCTCAGTAAATGTCAAGCTGGGGCCCGTATCTGGGAAAAATATATAAAAACACTCTGGCCTCATTGGCCAGGGGAAGCAGAGGATTCTTCAAGCTGATAAGGTGGGAGAGGACCTGGAGTGTGGCACTGCCTGACTGTGTGACACTGCCAGAGTGATGTCATGCAAAGGGATATAAGGTGAGCTAGGCTGGTTTCAGGGGTGGGAGGTGGGGAGGGGCAGGGAGCTTCCAGGGACTGCTGAAGGGTGAAGTATCCTCCAAGAGAAAAGGAGTTGCAAATAGTGAAAAGGAAAGCTCAGGTAGAGAGGCTAGAATTGTCTCAGTGTCTGGAAACTCCTCTCTCCTCCTTTTCTTTCCCACTTTTAAGGGATCAATACTAGGGAAAAGAGTATTGATTCTTTGGGTTTGCTGGCCGTGAGTTAGGCCTGGCAGGTTAAAAAGGGTTGAAACCTGGTAGGAGTTTCTAATTCTACCAGTTTTGAGCTGGGATTGAGGTTTGCAACTTTCTGCTCCCAGTGGAGCTGTGACCCAAACTACCTATAGCCCCGGCCTAGAGGGTGGGCCTCATCTTTCCCCTTGTTTCTTTTGACAGTCCTTTGCTCTAGGCAAGCTGTGTGGTTGGGCTGACTGTAGCCATTAATCAACCTGGTTCCTTTGGAGTTTTTCTTGCAGTTTCATTTTAGCAGGCCATAAAATCCAGCCCAGAAGTTTTGGGGTGCCTGCATGCTGTCTGGAATTGCAGCCACTCCCCACACACACATACAGCCTCTCTGGGTGCATCCACACATTCAGACATGTGCACTTGCAACAGTTCAAATAGGAGTGGCACAAATTTGTGCCAGGGATTTTTGCCTCAGTATATGTGGCTGGACATGCACTTTGGTGTGGGGCAAATTATGCTACTTAGGGCAGAATGATCCTTCTCAGTTCCTCCCAGATCTGCAGCCAGATGGAGCTAGAGGCTGGGACCAGCACCTGTGCTGGCCCCAGCGATATAAAAACCTGCCCTGGTGAGCATCTCAGGGCTACGTGCCCTCAGGAGTTTCTGAGGCCAAGCCAGTTCATATCTGGGGATGTTACCTTGTATGCCAGCTGGACTGCTGAATCAGCCTTAACCTGGAGTGGCCCCTGCACCCTCTACCCACTAGACCTGTGTGAATATGGAAGTATTTGATTCAGATTCAGAGTTGGCCAGTTCAAAGGCCAGTGATTTGGTTTGGAGATTCGGATCGCTGTTCCAAATCGATTCGGCCAAATCGGCTTTGGAATATTCAGTGCCGATTCAGAGAGATTTGGAGATTCGGCCATAGAGTATAATGAGGAATCTATAACTTTCTCATTTTTTGGCTGATTCCTATGGCATTTGAAAGGGTGATAGCCCCTTCTGAGGGCATAAAGTCTGCCAAGGTTCAGGGAGAAAGGTGCAGGGGTTTATGAGCAACTGCACCATAAATTATTGAAAGCAAAACTCATGTAATTTGTGTGTATTAAGGCACACAGGCATGAAAACTGCACACATACTAGCCCCTAATGAGGGAATGAAGCCTGCTAATTTTCAAGGAGATAGATTAAGAGGGTTCTGGGAAATTGCACCTCAGGCTGCTGACAGGCAAAACTCATGACCTGGGTGATTGTGTGACTGTGTCTGTGTTAAAGCACAGCGGGGTGAAAACTTCAGGCCTGCGAGGGCCTGCTGTAGCCACAAAGCCTTCTAGCTTTCAAGGAGATAGGTGCAGGGGGTTCTGGCTTCTGAGACCCTGCACCTCAGGCTTTTGACAGGCAAAACTCGTGACATGGGTGGGTGACACTGTGTGTGTGTGTGTGTGTGTTAAGGTGCGCCCTCACTGGCGCTGGGGCATCTACACAACACGGTAGCTTGCCTCAATGAGGTCTCCTCCTCCCCTACAGCCTCAACTGGTCCACCACTTTAAATAACAACAGGTAAGCACTGCAGTACACTGCAGCACAGTAGCACCAGCAGCATCTCAGGCAGCCAAGCTGTCACAGAGCCTTTCTTTCCTTTCCTACAGAAGCTTTTTCTCCAGCAGCTGCCAGAGAACTCTCCCTGCCAGCCCCAGCCCTGGTGCCCACTGACCTAGGGCCTTGCATCCTTCTGGTCACCTGACTGGGGACAGGTGCTAGGGGTGTTGGTCTAAGGATATGGCACTGGCAGACAAGGTCCTTTGGGTCAATCTGGTGTCTTTTAGTAGACCAACTGGATAGTTAGAGAAATATATCTTAGCAAGCTTTCAGGTTGAAAAACCCTTTGTCAGGCTGAGGAACTCTCTAACCAATACAGATTGTATTTGGTCTGTATCTGTGCTGGTCCTGGATGGAAGGAATAGTAAAGAAGCCAGAGGCTGGTGTGGCATGCAATTCAGGCAAGAAAGCCAGTCAGTGAAAATGGAAATGGAGGCATCAAGGAGTGAGGGACAGCCTTCAGCCATTTTGAGGGAATTAGAAGAGGGAGGGGGAGCAAGGGAGGGCCGGGGAGGGGGGGCAGGGGGGGGAGACTGATGTCTGTAGGTAGCCATGAAAGAGGAACGCTGTGACTAAGACCTGTGTGCTGCTTTTTCGTGTTATAAAGGAGTGGTTAGGATTTAATTTAGCTTAGCTTAGTTTAGCTTCGCTATTCAATTCAATTATTAGTAGTATTACAATTTAATTTCTTTCTCTGAACTATTTTTTTGGGAACTTGTTTTGGAAACTTTGCAAAAAGACAGTTGTGTTTTCCCAGCCAGTGTTATCTATCACTGTGCAGGGAGGCACAGATTGCTTGCTTGCACGCGCACACACACACACACACACACACAGACCCAGAATATAGGAAAAAAATCACAGCCGAAGAAGACAGATTTTTACAGAAAAGCAAGACACAGATAATATATTGAGACACAGGAACACATACAAATACTTTCATTCACACCACAAGATAGACAATATCGTGAGAGTCAGAAAGAAGACACACAAATAATTTCATTCACAGCACAAGACAAGATAGACAATATAGTGAGAGCCAGAAAGAAGACACAATTTAATTCACAACAGCAGAGACAATATAGTGAGAGCCAGAAAGAAGACACAATTTCATTCACAACAGCAGAGACAATATAGTGAGAGCCAGAAAGAAGACACAATTTCATTCACAACAGCAGAGACAATATAGTGAGAGCCAGAAAGAAGACACAATTTCATTCACAACAGCAGAGACAATATAGTGAGAGCCAGAAAGAAGACACAATTTCATTCACAACAGCAGAGACAATATAGTGAGAGCCAGAAAGTAGACACACAAATAATTTCATTCACAGCACAAGGTAGACACAGATATTCACAAGAGAACAAGACAGACAGATATACAAAAGGATTCACACACATACACAGACCTTTTGCAGCACAGGAAAGATCAATATGAAGCGTGCTGGAAAGGCAGGTGCCAGGTCTTCTGGCAGGGGAGGGAGAGGGGGTAAGGAGAGAGCTAGAGCTGCAACCCTCCCCCACCCTCCCACCCATCCCAAACACAGACGCATTTTATTCCCGAGCAGCCATGACATCAGCGGTGGGAGCAGTGTCTGCACCTAACGTCCCTGCACCTGCACCACCTCCGCTCAGTCCAGAAGTGGGCACCAGCAGTGGAATCACTGCCTCCTCCACCCCAATTTCAGCTCTCAGCGTGAGCCTCCCATGTGCCAGAGGAGCAGCTGGAGCTGGAACCAGGGATACTGAGCACGCTGGCTCAGGCAATTCTGGGAACTGAGGGGGAATCAGAGTTTGTGCTCCAAACCCCTCACATTTCCCCTAGACCCAGGTCTCCTCTGTAAAGCAGCACCTTGGAGGAGGCTAAGACTATGGAGGCAAGTGGCTCAGCTGAGGCAGCTCCTCCTGCTGTTGAGCCTTAGCCTGCTGAGAAGGGGGAAAGGGGAGGATCCTCACCCTCAACCCAGAAGCGGGGGAGTAGTGTAGTGTGGGATCATTTTGAGGTGGCAGATGATCCCAAGTTTGCCATCTGCCAGCACTGCCAAAGGCACATGAGCCATGGCAAGGACATGAGACACTTCTCCACCACAGCCATGCTGCTGCATCTGAGGAGGTACCACCCGCTTGCTCTTCTTCCTGCTTCTCAGCCTGGCACCAGTGCTTGTGTGCCAGAAGGGAAGTCCTCCGCTCGCCAAAGGCCCTATCCCAAGTTTGCCATCTGCCAGCACTGCCAAAGGCACATGAGCCATGGCAAGGACATGAGACACTTCTCCACCACAGCCATGCTGCTGCATCTGAGGAGGTACCACCCGCTTGCTCTTCTTCCTGCTTCTCAGCCTGGCACCAGTGCTTGTGTGCCAGAAGGGAAGTCCTCCGCTCGCCAAAGCCCCTTTACCCCCAAAGCAGAGGCAGGCCACCCTGGACCAGTGGGCAAAAGGTGGACAGAAAGGGGGGCGCATTCCCAAGGCACGCGAGACCACCCAGAGCATTGGGGAGATGCTTGCTCTGGATAGCCAGCCCTTCTCCCTAGTTGAGCGACCAGGTTTCAGGCAGTTCGTAGCACTTCTGGCCCCATTTTACAAAGTGTTCACATGAACCACCTTTAGCAGGGCGGTGGTTCCCTCCCTGTATCAGGCATGCAGGGAGTACTTGAGGGAGGAGCTGCACACGGCACGCCCACAGGTAGCCTTGCACTTCACCTCTGACATCTGGAGCAGCCGGGGTGGCAATCACGCCTACCTCTCCCTCACGGGGCACTGGTGCTATCAGTCAGGCTGTTGGTGGACTCTACTGCAAGCCAAGGTGCTGGATGAGTCCCACATGGCAAGGGAGATCATGGGGGCCATGAACCACATGGTGCAGGGGTGGCTCATTGGGCAGACCAAGCTCACCCGTGGGTTCATGGTCACCGACAACGGGGCCAATATGGTGAAGGCTGTCCGTGATGCCTACTTTGTTGGCATCCGCTGTGTGGCACACAGGCTGCACCTAATAGTGAGGGATGCCTTGGAGGGGAACAGGGCTGCCCGTGGTGGC